>NW_008580186.1:329176-336154 GCF_000520115.1 Aphanomyces invadans | reverse complement strand
GCGAAGAAGAACGGCGCAGTGGTGAGCAGTACCGCCCAGGAGAGCGACGTCTCCACGTCCAAAGACACTCAGACTTCATTGGTGCTCCTGTAGCATGCCAAGAATGGAATCCCAACACAGCCTTGAGCCCTCGATGCAGTCGTGCCAATCTGCGTCTAAGATGATGAACCGACGTGACAGATGCTGCGGTATTCTCCATCAAGCAGAGACGTGATGGACCTTGAGCATTGCCAATCGATGGCGGCAGGAAGTTTATGTGATGTACCTCCTGATTCACTTGCGACGCAAGATGAGCCATTCATACGCCGATGTAGCGACCCCACTGATACAGTAAATGGACTTCGACGTGTACAAGGCTAGCCTAACTCCAAGCGCACGAAGTTTTTCATGTGTTTCCGGCTATCTACGAATGCTCTTATTCCCACGGCCTCCACGACAAAATCATGCCAAATGTCACAAGCCGACGAGCCAAAGTTGCCACGTCCAACTCGCCGGTGGGCTTGCACCGGCAAGACACCATCGACTTCATTCAAACAGGCACTTGGACCAGCATGGCTAGCCGAGTTGATGCTCTGACTTGACGGCCTATGTTGAGAGGAAGGTTGACATGGCCAGTCTGTCGCTGCACACGCACGACATCGCCCCCGTCGTGGTGGTCCTAACGACAGTTGAAACTTCATCGAGGTGGTGGCACTGGATGCCCGTGCGGCAGGACGACGGCATTCCGTCCATTTGCGTTCGCTGTTCTCATCCGGATATCATCGTTTATCCGGTGGATGCATGTGTACTAGAATTTGTACACTGTCTGGACAAAGGAAGAGCAAGAGTACTAACTAATCCAGCTATATTGCATATCCGGATAATCCTCGTTTATCCGGGGAATGTATGCTGATCGTCAACGTTGCCTGGTGTTTTCTGCACGAGTACCAACTTCGACAATTCTCAGTAAATGAAGCCGTAAGAATTATAGATCTGGACAGGCCGGCACAAGGTATGGCTCGGCTTGCGTATTGATCGAGTTAGAGAGCTTCCACTACGTGGTCATTTGCATGGAAATATACGAGGACACGATTTGTCTTGATGTTGGGAACTTGAGTTATCCGTACAATGTAGTGATATATCCGGATGATCTCGACGTTTTACCTACTTCCATGGGAATCGAGGGTGGTTTTGCATAGGTTGAACGCCGCCGACACAAGCGTTTAACAATAAAACGTCGAATCGTCGCGGTGGCCGATTTGCGGCGAATTCGATTATACTAGAGTTTGTATGGGGTGTGGACGACTAGGAATTTGTATGGTGCGGTGCTCGAAAAAGTGTCAACGTGGGGCCGTTGCGATCATGCTGCACCTCCGCGGTGTGTTCTGTCGGTCGGTCGGTGCCGGCCGATTCTACTCCAACCTGAACCTCCCGATCAAAACGTCCGACATGATCGAGTTCGCGGTGCGTGTCAAGGTGTCGGAGCCGCTGTCGTTCACTCTGCCACTGCCTGGCCGCCCTGGTTTGACGCGCGTTGACTTGGAACACACGGGTGCGTCCAAGTCGACGTCCGAGCGAGAAAGCGTCGGCCATTTCATCGCAACGCTTAAGGAGGTACTATGTGTGTGCGCATCATGTTGTCTTTAAGGCTTACGCTCATGCAGCTCGACCCAACCTTGACCACTGTGTCTCTCACGACCATGGATGGCGTCACGGTGAGCAAGTGCGCCAGTCTTCGTGCGCTAGCCCCCGTCCCACTTCTCCTTCGCTTGAACACGGCCACGCTGGAGCTGGAAAAGGAAGGGTCTGTCGATCTGGATGACACGATGAACGAGAGCGAGAGCTCGGCCTTTGGAACAGTCAAGCGATACATTGAGCGGGACACGCGGACTTCGGTACGACAAATCGCTCGTTTCAAATGCCCTTTGGCTCTGTTCACAGTACTGTGCGCCATCCTACCTGGCTGGGGGAGCCTGTTCGTTTTTGCCGTGCATGAGATCGTTCTCGGCAGGCCATCGGCACATTGCCATCGTTCTCTCCCATGCCAAGCACACGTGCCAATGCTGATGGCTTTGTTCAATGCGATTCCCGTCAACTGTATCTTCACTAACGACAGTGATGTGGTTGATTGCAAGTAGATCCCGATCGACCAGTTCTACCACATGTGCAAGAACGTGGGGGCGGACGACTCGACGTCCAAAAAGTGGCTGGCCGAGTTCCAGCGACGGAATCTTGTCCTCCACTACGACCAGAGCAAGGACGAAGCCCTGCGCAACACGGTGATCCTGCGTCCAAACAAAGGCGACAGCCTCGCGGCATTTCAGAGCGCGCTCGATCCCGTTCTGTACAACCTCAAGCATGTGCGCATGGCAAAAGAGTCCGAAATCCTCGACGTCACGGAGGAGTGGCGAAAGCTCGCGATCATCGACACGGAGCTCAAGACCGCTGCCAAGAAGGCCCCGAACGCGAAAAAGTGGGCTGGGCTGGCCTTCATTGCGTCGGTACGATGGATCCAAGATGTTTTCGTGTGCACACTCCTCTGGTGGTTCTTTGTGGAATTGGCATGTCGTGGTATTGGCGAGACAGCGGGAGAAAGCATCCCACTTGCTTGCTGATACCGGCAGTCGCACCGTCGGATGGATGTGGCAGGTGACTGGAGGCCTCTTTCGCCTTCTTGGCCGTCCCGACTGCTTTTCTGGCCGGCGTGGGGCCCACCACCACGTCGTGTTTGGTTGATTTGCATCTCAAAGAAAATGCGTTCGTCAAGGCTGACGGGAGTCTGCCTAGTTTTACACGGGCATGGGGTACCTTGTGTGGGACGTGTACTCGTGGGACGTGATGGAGCCGATTTCGTACTTCGTGGGGTTTTCGGCCGTCCTGGGCGGATCGTTTTACCACACGCTGACGCGGCGCGACGCCCAGTACACCAACATGTGGACGCGCGACTACGAAAAGGGGCTAGCGCGCCTGCAAGCGGAAAAAAAATTTGACCCGTCGGCCGTGCAAGCGGCGGAAGCCATGATTCAAGCGATGAAGCGCGATGTCCAAGTGCTGCGGTAGGACATGGGTGCATGTGCGTATCGTTTCGACGAAGTTGTTTAGGTTATTGGAAGGCAAGTCGCCAGAAAAGAAGAAGGACGACAAGTCGTCCGCCGTTGGGATTGCTGCCGTCCCTGCCAAGCTTTGATCTTGCTGTGCTCCACTGCATCGGGTGCCTCGATAACACGGCTTTGGCGAGTGGCATACGTTTTGATGGCCGTGTTGCTCGAGTTCGAGCTAGCTACGACGAAGCGTGTCGCGAGCCTGTCCTGGGTCGTCGTCTTGGTAGAGACATGAAGCTCGAGATCGTCGGTCCGTTTTGGTTGAGGGCGTGCATGGTCGACGGTGGGCATCACGTTGTAGGGACTCGTGATCGGGGATGGTGGTGCGTTCACCTGCAATACGATGGAAACAATGGCATGTGACTGGTGTGATGCGCGGCTACAGAGGAGGGGTGCGTAAATTGGTTTTCTAGGAAGAGGCTGCACACACTCGCCATATAAATCCATTTCACGCCGCCAACCTACACGCATAACGTTGCTGGCGGCGGCATGTCGGGATGGCGTGTAGTGTTGTTGGCATGCATGGCGACGTGCATGATCGTCGTGTGGTCAGGAGAGCACAACGCTCAGCCTTCCCTGAAGAGATGCCGTGTCAGGACGTCTTGGTCTCGATCGGCAGCGCTCATGATCACAGCAGTAGTAACTCCCCAGCTATTCCCTGCAGGACATTGCGTTCGTAGTGCCAAGTCGTTGGGGACCCGATGCGACAAAGATCCCCACATATACACGCCCCGTCGGGGTTGGATGGGTGGAGGAAGAAATGCGACTGTGGCGTGGGCTGTCCCATTCGGTTCCCCCAATGGCTCAAGCAAAGAGAGCGCTGCAACAACTGGCGCGATTGTAAACCGAACGGGCGTCTTGACTTCGCCGGTAGTGCTTGTAGTCGGCCCCTGTGATCTGCACGGTCAACTCTGGCGATGCCACAAGGCATTTGGTTGGTACACCACTGCAGCCATGAACTTGAGAACCTGTCAAGATTGGTGTTTCCGATGCCGTTGGACGGGTCCGACGACACGTTCATCCTGTTTCTCCTGTCGGCGTCCTGTGGGTCGATTCCAGTGTTCACATTCGAGTATTATTCGCATACGGCAAAGCGCTCGATGCGCTAGTTGTCGTGGTCGGAGGCCGCCGTGCAGTCGGACCCGAACGTTCGCCAAACAACGGCCAAGGATGCTGTGGCAAGCACGAACTACGTTTGGTGAAGCGAGTTGAGTGTTGGATGCGCTCTGGCGGACGGCTTCGCATGTGTTGCCGACACAATCATTGCCGCTGCATGGACACGATTCCCCACGAAATCTGCAACAGCGTCGGCATTCGGACCTGAGAGACGCCAGGTAACAACAAGTCATAGCAAGCGGTGAAAAATCACGAGAAACCATCATCGAAGTCCACTGCGTGGGGAGCGGCATCATCGAGACCACGACACTTGGGCCTGCTCTTGGCTCGTTGATGCATCGTGTGTGCAGTCCGCGTTTGGACCGGAGCGACTCGAACCATTTCGACCGCATGGGGGTCGACGGGCATGCCATGCCTGGCTTGAGCACTACCCCCCATCAACTCACTCCGTCAGCAGCACCTGGATCCGTTTTGGAGCGCTCGATATCACGGTCTCTCGGTCGGTGGGGTTCTAGCTGCCAAGCTGCAGCAAACACCGACTGCCGCTGACAGTACGCTGCATTTGACCCGGTGCGACGTCGCCCATCCCTTTGCCATGGACAGCTCTATCTTCCGAGCCGCCAAAAAGCGTTTGTTTTGCAGTTGTCGTCGGTTCACTACGGATGTGGAGGGTGTAGCTCAGCGAAGACGCCACCTTGTGTTCCTTGTCACAATGAAGTGGGGAAATCACCATGATTGACCACGTCTGTATTGGACCGCCCTGGTCACTCCCCACGGTGAAAGGACAGGCTGACGTTCGCCGCCTCGATCCACCCATCGCGCACTCGCTGTGCAACGCCTTACGTGGACAACCTTGGTGGGTCCCCTTTGGACGAATGTCCACAACGTCCCGTTGATTCAACTTACGACGGTGCATGGAACGAACAAACTGCTCGTACAGCCGAGATCACAACCGCGTCCGACTCGTGTCCGTTCAACGGCTGTGCGAGCGGGATCAAGGCAAGTATTCACTTCTGAGGGCGACATACGGGCGTTCTCGACCATGTCCCCGAGCCAGACAACTTGTTGACATGGCTGCCAAATGTTTGCAACGACTTCTTTCAACCGCCTTGCGCAGTGACGCAGAATGAGCAAAACAATGTATTGTTGCCGCCAACGTGGGAGTGGCGTGGCGGGTTCAAAGGCAGCAACAACAAATGGCAGTCGGCGGGCATGTTGCCTGGCCGTTTGGCAGCGCGCCTCTTTGTCGTTTTCCTTGCAAGCACACGCGAAATCCGTTCCAATCAACGCGTTCGGTGCACCACACGCCTTCGTCGCCACGATGTACAGGCCACGGGCATGGCACATCACGCCGGTATATTCCACGAGCCATGCCGATGGGGTTGGATTGTTCGACACCGACGGTATCTCGACCAGGCAGGGTGGAGACGACTTGGACGAACACGCTGCAGCACCACGTAGGCTTTCACGATGGGAACCTACCAAACATCCACACAACGTTTCCAAAAACACTTTGAGATGACTGTGTGCGCCCTTGTCACATGAATGGTCGGGGAACCATTGCTATCTTGACAAGTGTGCATGGCGCCGTCGTATGGTCAGTTTTTCAGCTACGACTTGAAGGATGGCCTATGTTTCGGATGTGTTTTTCTCCAGGATTTTCCTGACGAAGGACGACATGAGGTGGCACGATCGGTGCTCGTGAAATGGAGAATTGTTAGCTATTCCACCATGACATGGTGGCGTCTGCGTCGGCCATGTCGTCGAGGGCGAGGCGCAGCTTGCCCTTCATATATCATATCCTGTCATATGTGATGGACCAAATCGAATATTTTATAGAGGTATAGACGGGAATGCAGTCGGCACATGACGTTGTACATACCCTATAAATGAATAAACGAATTCGCTGAATGTGCGAGGATCTACCGGTGCGACAAACCGTAGCAAGCCATCAAGGAGCACGAGACAAAATACGGGCGATGGTTTCCACTTGTTTCCAACTCGTGTTCCTGTCTAGAGGGAGCACGAAAACACATTGACGGCAATGGGTCCCACTTGTTTCCGATTCGCGTTGCTGTCGAGAGAATGCACAAAACAAATTAGGGCGAACAATCTCGAGGGAGCGCGAAACCAGATAAGACCTCGCGATGGTTCCCCAACGTTTCAACAAATGTCGCTGCGTGGAGCGAGCCCGAGACAAAATGACGCGACGATCGTTCCCACGCGTTTCCAACAAGTGGTGCGGTTGTCGAGCAGGTGGGGCTATATTTTTAGGCCATAATTCTGGCCTTCATTATCGAAGTTTCGTCGACGAGTGTTGGTTCGTCAGTTTATGCTGCGTCGTGCATCTTGCCGAGTTATTCGTGGCGTCGCGACGAGCCAATACGACGCGTTGTGGATTCGCATGGTCGGCGTCGCCACAAACTCGAATCCGAGTCTTGTGCGCTGGGCCCCCGTGCATGGCCAAACGAAGCCACCATCCGAGTTTGCCACGTGCAAAAATATCGAGACTCTGATGCCCCAGAACAAGGTGTGGCGTGGCATCCGTGACTCATGACGGTTAACTTTCCACGAGCTATATCGAGGAGGCGCGCGGTGGTTTCGTGCTGTGAATAGCCACGACGGCTCGACGGGAAAAGACGCTTCAGTTGTTGATTTTCCACCGACACGCCATGCGGCTCCAGGTCAATCCGAAGCCGTGCAAAGTGGACGAGGTCACGACTGCGTCGCTGGAATCCGAAGCGGACAAACCAACGATGAGCCATGGACGCTTTGGTGTGTG
>NW_008580186.1:323561-326120 GCF_000520115.1 Aphanomyces invadans | reverse complement strand
TAAATGGAACGGACCAACTGCTCGTGCAGCCGTGGATCACAACAGCGTCGGACGCGTGGTCGTTCTACGGGTGGATTACCATGTACGAGTGGGTCGAGGGCAAGCGAGAAGTGTTTACGTTCGAGGGCGACGAAGGGGCGTTCACGACCATCTCCCCAAGCAAGAGCAGCGTTCCGTTGGCCGCGAACCCGTTGGAGTTGCCGCAAAATGCATGCAACTACGTTCGGTACATCATAACGTACGTCACGTTTGCCTTGAGCGGGGTCGCGGTCGTTTTGGTCGGGTACGCAGCCGTGGCAAGGTTTCAACTGGGCGGGCTGCAGCTGCTCCAGTTCAATCGGGTCGTGGGGTCGGTCTGGATCGGTCGGCCCTTCCTTCTCCTGCGAGGCATGACCGCCGTTGTCATGCTCAGCACGGCCAACATGGTGTTCGTTGTAACCCATGGCTTTTCCCATCTTCAGCTGGAGGCTCGGTCGATCGTGGACATTGCCGTGCTGGCGGGCGAGACGACGTGGGTCAGCTATACCATCATCGATTTCTGTTTACCGTTTCTTGGCGACTTGTCAGCGGTGCTGTCTCCCATCAGCGCCTTGGTCGGGTGGCTCGTCGTGGTCATTCTGGAACTCGCGGACCCGGTTGCGGTCGCTGCCGCAATTGACACCAAATGCAAAGCCGTCACTGTCGACAACATGATCGAGTGTTCGGTCGGGTCGTTCACCATTGGAAACTCGACGCGCCTCGTGTGGATTTGCGTCATTCATTTGATCGCGGTTGGTGTGGCCACGGCCTGTGCCGTGGGATGGACTCATTTCCGCCATCAACGCAGCGGCACTCGCACGGCAACAACGGCCATGCACCACCTCCTCATCCCCATGGCGGCGCAGTCGTACTTGGTTCACCGTCCCAACGACCGGATGACACAGCTCGACAACGTGTCGTGCGTCATGTCTGGGATGATTCCTCTGGTCGCAGGCCTCTTTGACGCCAAGCTGTGGGGATATATTCCACTCGAGAAGCGAAGCGCGTCCGACCTATTTCTCCTGCCAAACCCGACTTTTCGAACAAAGTCGCAGGCAGGAAAGGAGTTTGTGGAGTCACGCCAGCAGCGCATCATGCGGTTTATGGCGATTGTTGGTCTAGGCTACATTGCTATGACGTTGGCAGGAAGTTATGGCTACCTGATTCTCACCGAATCCACGATGGCCAACGACTTTTGGTGGGCGACATTCAACACAACCGGCGCGCAGACGTATTTGTCGATGGTGTTTACGTCGCAGCTCCAACTTTCGAGTCGTGTCGCACCGACTCAAATCGACACTGTGTTGTACGGTGACACGGGCGCTTGGTACGGCGCTGCCAAGACGTCCATCGCAACATCGCCACTGTATGCAACGGCTATCGAAAACGAAGCGCATTCGCTATCGAACGTCGTTGTGGGATTGAGGAAAATGGATGGCTGTCAGGTGCCGTGGATTTTCTCCGCCTACTGTTACGTGGACTTCGACCGACGGTGGGAAATGGCAAACTCGGCCGGCAAACAAACCCGTTGCTTGTCAGAAAAAACGAATGGCGCAGTGTACTTGGAGTCGATCTTGCGAAATGCGCAATGGAATGACTTGATGAGTTGCTGGGGCGACGACCTGAACACTGCCGTCTTTGCACCGATTGGGGCAACGAACGACGGCAAAGCATGGCTCCAAGCGACCCAGACGAATGCGCTGACCGTGGCGGACGAAGTCAACCTTTGGACGGCCAAAGGCATCACCACGTACGCGACGCAGTGGCAAAATTTTAAACGTCCAGGCGTGATGGAGTTTGTCTCGATTCGCAACGCATTTGGGATCTCGTATCCGATCACGATCAAGAAATCCAATGGCACGTTCAGGCTAGCTTCTCAATATACGTACAAGATGTACTGGGGCTTGGCGAACGATCTGCTTGCGACGCGAGAGAATTCTTCGCTGCTGTCGGGCAAGTCGTTTGTGCGAGCCAGTCGCAACTATGCGTTCGAAAACACCTCGATGGAGCAAGTGCTCGTCGGCGCCGGCTACATGCCGTCCGTGCTCGGACGAAACATGGCCACCCTGCGGTCTATACTGGGCCCGTTTGGGTCAATCGATGTCCGGGGGGTGCCGTGCCCCCCTTCGGTTCGGGCGCTGTTCAACTCCGTGAACCAAATCGTCACGACAGTTCTCGCGCGAGACGACGTCCACAAATACAACTACTCGGCGATCATGCCCACGTATTCGTTTGCGATGCTACCCAATGCATGGCGGGGCGCTGGGTCATTCGTTGGTGGCCACGTCTTTTGTGAATTCGGCACACAGACCGCCAACGACGTGACCGCGTTCTTCTCGGTCGAGCTTCAATGCGGGGTGCTCACCCTCAACTTGATGTCGGCTTCGAAACGATCCGTGATGAATGGTCTGTTGGCTGCCAACCTCCTGCAGCAACCCAACGCCACCACGACCGCGACCTTGTGCACCCACGAGATTGTGAATCCGGCTTCGTGTCGCACCATTATTCAGCAATCGCGGACATTTCTCCAACAGTTCAACC
>NW_008580186.1:311760-320246 GCF_000520115.1 Aphanomyces invadans | reverse complement strand
TTTGTCAGCAAGGATATTGTCGGTGTCCCAGATGGCGCGTAGGACTCTCCACGTCCACTCTCGAAAGAAATGACTTTATGAGCGAGTAAGTTGTTGGCGGGTTCGTCATGTCGGCGCCACGTGCATCTCACCGGAAAATCCGGGTATTAGCCATGAAGGAGTGTAATAGTTCTCGAAAAGGTTTGTTGTGTGCAGTGGCGTCAGCCATACCCTGCCACACACATGTGGGGCCTGTAATGGACCACCGAGCGCCACCGACGTGAATCAAGCAAGTTGCACAGAAACGTTCCACCGTAGAAGAACGAACAGGTTGCCAATAGTCACTCAAACCAGCCAAGCAGGAACGTGTGTAGAGGCAACGGTCGGAACAGCTCGCCCTTAGTTTTGCCCGCTTGGCAGCAGTTCAATCAAGTCAGTGATGCACGGGAGGCGGCGCTCTCCTAACTGGTTGTTCGTGCTGTACCCGGGACGGAAATTGCTCAAAGTTGACTTTAGTGGATCTAGTTATAACGGAATTGAGAGCCATGACGAGAAGCGCTAGGACTTCCCCAACCCAAGCGACGACGCAGTGATGTTCCTCTCGGGTAAAATCGACGACGACGGCCGTCAAAGGTGGGAGCGAGACCGAGGACAAACAGAAAATGACAGAGCCTGCGCTGGATCCAGAGAGTGGGACTACGACAGTGCTGCCGGACGGTGAGAAGTCCCAAAGTCACGGGATGGGATCTCGAAAACGTCGGTACGAAGTTCCAACCTCGCCCCCAAAAGTATGCAACGGCCGTGAAGCGAATCGGCGACACTGGGAAGTTTTGCCTGTACTTCCGGTTGAAGGGAGTACATCGAAGAAATGTATTCCGACGAATATGAATGGAAGCAAACAAGGAAGAAAGAGAGCGTGAATAGCGGTGGAAGAGATGAAGTGGAATCCAGATCCACCCCTGAATCGCTCGATAGTGCGCAAAGAAGAAGCGGAGTGCTGAGTGCGAGAACGCTTCAATGCTGTACGACGCCGGTACAATCGTGAGGCCAAGCCCATAAACCGCAAAGACCACCCAACGGTGTGATGCATGGACACGTCGATAACAACGAACGAGGAGTACTACAAAGAAGTGTTCTACAAGAATATGCTAATCTGGATGACGTCATCTTTGTTTTCGCCGACGATGAGCCAGAATACCTGGATACATTGGAGAAGTTCTTCGTTCGCGTTGACCACTATGGGTTCAAACTCTCCAGCTGTTTGTGTGCGCGGTTAATTGGATTCAATGACGGAGTACGCACAGACGGTCAACCCCCCTCAGCTGTGTCTAAACAAGACAAGGCGCTGAAGGAAATGGCAAGAATAAGCATCGCGTCTGGAATTCTGGTGGAATTATCCGGCGATGAAAAGCGAGCGTTTAATGCTGTGAAGTCCAAATTACTACAATCGGTAGACCTGTCTCACCCACGTGTTGGCGCCACGATGTGTTTGTTCACGACACAAGCGATTATGGGTGGTCAATTGTGGTTACCCAAGTGGTGAACTAACAAGAGGACCTGCCCATTCAAGAGCAAGTCCACGAGGTGCTAGCCTGTCAATCGGGGATATTAGTGGGCGCCCAAAGTCCTTGTCAGTTATTGAAAAAGGAAGCTTACCCGATCGCGCGTCCGTGTGCACGACTCAACTGTCTGCTCATGTGACCCACGGGATGTCGAATGTACTGCGACCACAAGAACCTCATCCATGTGTTTACACCTGACGAAGAATGGAAGGCACACACGCGTGGTAAACTGTTGCGGTGGGCCGCGATCACTGCTAGCTATCGCTACGAGATCATTCATATTGATGGAGCCCAGAATCCATGGGCGGACATGCTCAGTCGCTGGGGCCAACCACAAACTGATATGGTGGCAAGGCGAATGCTTGTACGACGTTGACATCGATGGACCAAGAACTGGAAAGCTCAAGAACCACAGGGAATCTCACCGCGGATACCGAAAATACAACTTCTCGATGGCGAGTTCGTGTGGCCATGTCTGGACGACATCAAGAAGGCACAAGGCACCCACTGCAGCCTGCGACCGACGACGGCGATGGTAGTGGACATTCTATGGAAAGTGAAGGGCCAATTCTGGATACCGAGTGGAGCGGATGAACTGATCCAATGGATCAGTCGCCCACGCAGCAGCATGGGGCATCGAGGCCACGGTGCGCTGGTAGCCACTATCCGGCGCCTATTCTACCTGGACAAGCTAATCGAACATGCAAGTGAATTCCTACGTGGCTGTTTATTGTGCCCACATGTGAAAGGTGTGAAGGTTGTACATCGAACCTATACTCCAAGATGGCACGCAACAGAGCGCAACGAAGGAATCCATTTCGATTACCTCTACGTGGGAGAAGCATGTAGTGGTGCAAAGTATGTGTTGGTCCTCAAGGATGACCTGACGCGTTTTTGTGTACTGGTGGCGTGCGACAGACCCACGAGTCAAGTGCGTATCGATGCCGTAGTCGACGGGTCAAATCGGTGTGGAATACCAAGAGTCTGGATCGGTGACCAAGGTGCTCACTCTAAGAACGTGGCAATGCGAGCACTTGCGCACAAGTTCAAGGTCAAGCACGACTTTACTCTGGCATACTGCCCCTAGCGAAATAGAACGGTGGAGAGAGCCAACCGCGACATATGACAAGTCATGCTGATCTTGCTTGCTGAGGGAGTACAAGTTGGTCCAAGCAGAATGGGAGTACTTGCTGCCTATTGTCCAAGCGAGCTTGAACCAAAAACCGATGGCATCTTTAGCGAACAAGTCATCCATGGAATTGTTCACGGCTTTGAACCCAAAGACTACACTGGATATCGTAGTGAAGGGAGATAGATGAACGAACAATTTGTGAAGTCCAGAGAAAACACGGGGACATTCAAAACAATCTGGAAAGACTACTATCAAGCCTACATCAGATGCACAAAGAAGTGAACGACAAGAATGGCTAGCGTGTGACGATGGTGGTGAAAGTGATAGAAAGATTCGAGAGCTGCAACGTCGAAGCTGGAGACTTCGTGCATGGTCCCGCGTTGAATAACGTTACCATCCAAAGTTACTGGTGACGTGGATCGGGCCATATCGAGTCAAAGGAGTTGGCGAGTACTCAGTCTTCCTCGAGCATTTCATCACGCACGAAATACAGGAAGCGCTCACGTCACGTGTCAATAGGTATGCCGAGCTGAGCTTCGAAGTCACGGAAAATACCCTAGAACACGTGTCTGAACAAAGACTGGTGATGAAAGTTCTGTCCAACGCTGGACACAAGTTTGTCCAGGATGTGACGGGCTTCATGCTGAAAGACTTGTGGCATGGGTTCGAAGCGACTAAATCATCGTGGGAACCGCTGAAAAAGTTCATGAAAGTATGCCCAGCTGTGGTCATTACGTACGTTGAAGGGCTGAAGCACGTCAACGACTACCCAGACCTGGCGAAGGCTATAAAGCAAGCGAACGAGAAGCGCTAGAAGACGCAAAGCCCGGGCCTGTCTAGCAGGACATGGCTCGGGGGGGTGTTGTATGCAGTGGCGTCAGCCATACCCTGCCACGCACAGGTGGGGCCTGTAAAGGACCATCGAGGGCCACCGACGTGAATCAAGCAAGTTGCACAGAAACGTCCACTGTAGAAGAACGACAATTGCCAGTAATCACTCAAGGGAGCCAATCAGGAACGAGTGTAGAGGCAATGGTCGGAACAGCTCACACTTAGGTTTGCCCGCTTGGCAGCAGTTCAATGAAGTCAGTGATTTACGGGAGGCGGCGTTCCCCATCTGGTTGTTCGTGCTGTACGCGGGACGGAAACTGCTCAAGGTAACACCAGGTGCTATTTCGACGTAACCAGGAAAAAAGGCGTGTTGTAGACTTAGATGGACCACGATATTCCCACACGATGGGGTACAAAGGCCTCCAGATTATATGATGCACAATGAGCATAAAAGCACTGGGAAGGCGAGCGAGAAGTACAGCAAAATTGTTGTAATCAAGAAAACTCGATTTTGGTGCTGTGAGATATTTAAACGCACCGAGGAAATACAGGTCTAGCGGTCCCAAAGGCATGTCTAATTTTATTGCACGCGATAAGTATACAACACAACAATTGATTTTCTGGAAGTAGAAGTGTAAACATCATCAAGCCTCAGAGCTCAACTCTTCGTGCAAGAACCAGTTAAGCGAAGTACTACCTCCTTCCGAGTTTAACTGGAAGGGGCGGTGAAAATTGGGCGGATTACGCTCGAAATTCATCATGACCTCTAATTCTCAACCTACACCACCTACAATATCTCATCTCAGAGAAATAAACGTCGGTAGTGGTGACAAGCAGGTATCAAAATGGCACGCGTGCCAGGCGTACCAGGCAGTCCTACGTCCGGCAATGGAAGCAATCCCATCCTGACGAATTCGGTGCGCGACGAGTTCATTCGATGCATATTCGAACGTTCATGGAACGGCCGTCTCCCGCGGTAGTCAGGGCGATGTTGCGAAGAAGTATGGTGTATCGCCAGAAAGGAACTCCAGTATTTCGAAACTAAGAAGCCAACCTAGTGTCAGCAAATATGGATGTGCCATGTATGGGAGGAAAAGGAGATGTGGGCGCAAGCTCCTCTATCCTGATCTTTTGGCTAGAAAACTATATACTGAGGAGAAAGACTGACATCATTATGCTATCTCTTGTTGCAATAGAGATGCCAAAATCGGTCCACACGGCCGGCTAAAAGCAGCGATCTTTCGCAAGTATTCCCTTCCTTCGAAACTTCATCTTACCCAATCCAACATGTATTTCCGTAGCAAGTGGTCATTAAGCTTCATTAGCTCGGATTTCACTGGCTGCAGTGCCCCCATACATGTTTCCAGAAAGTTCGCAGAGTTTTCCTGGTTTGCTGCAGGTTTTGAAACTAGACACTTGTTGGCACGTTATCATCATTTATCCATACAAGATGACTTGGCTGTTCCAGTTAAACTTGGAAGTAGGTATTACGTGTGAGATGCAGTCTTCAAACACCTTATACGCAAGAGAAATATTATCCTGACATTGCAGCATATTAGAGTGATTTTGCACGAAAGTATACCCATAATTGTCCCCACATATGTTTCCAGAAAGGTCACAGAGTTTTCCTGTTGATATATTCACATTGAAAGTATTGTGCTATGCAACGTACCAATGTAGCATTTTCGCACTTTGACTGTGCCTTTAGGTCATATTACGTGCTCTCATGTAATCACCATTCCGGCCGCACGATTCCATTTTGACGTTCGAAGTGATTTGGACTGCTGATTCCAGTTTCGTTTCAGCAAAACAAATAAATGAGCTTGCTCAACAACTCGAGATCCCCGACCCATTCACCACCAAACCCGTTTTTGTGGCTAAGCCATCTAAGCTACATGCATAATACTCAACCGCCTTGCGTGATTGTATCGACTGGAAACAATGGAGCAGACATTTGGTCGAAGCCGTGAGCCCCTTTTGCCAATCGCCAACTGCATGATTCAGCATATTTACGATCGGTTTGGCTACCTCTTTGATTGCGACTTTAAGCGCCTCAACGCTGGTTTATGAAGAGCAGTGGTCGCGCACAAGGTCCTACCCGAATAAAATGCATCGGATTCATTGATGGGACTGTGCGAGGAATATGTCGACCCTGCAAGAAATCCAGAAGCAGCGTACAATGGTCACAAGGTGAGATCTATATAGCAGTTGAATTACTAAATAAATCCTGCTGGCACCTTCATCGTCAAATTTGTCTACAGAATGTTCAGCTGCTTTGTTTTCAGTCCTTTAATGGTAACGGCAAGGATTCTTACCCTTCCATCTAGCGGCATTCTTCATGTCTGCTCTTTTCGTCCTTGCTCGCACTTTTATTGTATTGTTCTACTTCAATCTATACAATTCTTTGACTTTCATGCAATGAGAGTACCATGTCGGCGAGATCCTGCAAGAGATGGTCACCTTCCTTGTACATCAGTTCCTGACGCTAGAAGTGAAGCAAAATAGGCCTTTTTAATGCTGTTAACAAGTCGTCGCAGCCCTTACGGCAACCTTTGGCACCGATGCTTTCGCCGCGAAATGATCGCATGTTATCGCGGATTTCGGTACATGGCATATTGTTTTGACTGTATGGTGCGTAGTAGGGACCATTTGACGCGACCGCTTTCATTTGATCCACGTCCTGCAAAGCATTGACGTGATGGGGGTGCAACTTCTTCACATAGTTGTGTTCGACATCAACCTGCTCAGCCTTTACAAGAACGTAGAATGTATTTCCTGCGAATTTCACTTGAAATGTCTAGTACAAATTTTCCCTGTGGACGCAGCCAATTGTCCCATGGGGAAAAAGTCACATGAATATTTTCCATTAGCAAAATCTGTCTATTGGCAATAAATGTATAGAACATCGACACAATTTCATCACATAAACGATGGATTTATATCAAGCATGCAACGTTTTTACTTCCAATTTTAGCATATTTTTGATGATTTCATGCGACACTTCCCCAGGCATGGCGAACAGCGCAAAACAAGTCCTTCTTCCTTAAGATCTGACGATTTGGTATAAACTGCATGCTCTAGAATGTTCGGGTTGAGGCGAGGGGATTTGGCTAGCCGGTTCATAATGCGCACATTTCGTACCTCAAAAATTCATTCCTCTCGATTGAGGTGTGGATCGGGGCATTGACTTGCCGTAAAACGAAGTCACAAGCATTGTTCAGCTCGATCTAGGGATAGCAGATTCTCCGACAGGATCCAGATTTAGGCGGCGCTTGTTTTATAAAACATTCTGACCTTTTACACTGAATGCAGCCCAGGTAATGACGCCTCCACCACCTGACTGGCTATTGGAAACGATATGCTTGTCCTTGTGCAAGTCGTGCCAGTAGCATTTCAGACCGTCAGTTCCAGGAAGGTTGAACTCTTTTCGTCCTTTAAAACGACGTTTTTCCATTGTGGTAATTGCCGCGTGAATTTTAGAGTGCCCAGATTTGGCGTTTGTCGTCGGTGTCAACAAGGTGCAGCCTTGAGCTTGGCGAACTAGACGTTGGGATCCTGTTTCAGTAACTGGCGCACTTGGCGTGATGGGCTACTGGAGTGCGTCCACAAAGCTAAGGAGGTAGGGTACTGGCTGGGCGCAGCTCGGACATTGCGTCGTATGTCATATACGATGAGTTCTGGCGTTTGCATTGGTCAGTAAAAGCTTCAGGGAGAGGAGCAGCGTTCATGGAACCGCTGTCACGTTGATGACACCACGTTCACGCTTGCCCAAGTTTAGGAGTGTTGGAGTCGCTTTATGACGTCCAACTTTCACACATGCGTGTTTTCTCGACCACCTCGCTAGGTCCTTGTTGGTAATGTCCTCAGGTTCAGTAGTTCGGAAAAATAATTTCTTGATTTACATGTTGTGAGGGGGATTTAGGGGGTTAAACTTCATTTTCCCCGTCTGCGGTCATTATACACAAACATGATACGGCTCATCGAATGTCGACATGGAAAGTATTTTTCGTATCCTCTTTCAATGAAGTGTCGTCAGTAAAGAGTTACAGGAGAGTATGATGTACCACATTTCGCTCTTGTGCCTTGTGCTACTGTGAAAATTTTACATTGCAGAAGGCGATTGTACCCCATCTTGTGGAAGGAATGCGAAGCACGCAAGTGGTTGCGGCGACTAAATACTGTGGATAGCCTGTGTCCATAAAGGGTTCACTCCCTGCCTCAAAACTTCCAGTAACCATACATCAACCCTAACCGATTACGATTACATATATAGATATTTATAGAGGTTATTCGGAGGGGTTTGCGCGCGAAGCTACTGAAGGCTAACACCCCGAAACCCTATTACAGAATAGCACACGTAAAGCACCTTACGCGCGATGATTTACATCTGCCCAAGGCTCATATGAATGGCGTAAAGGGTATATGTCGTCCATGTCCATTACAATATCAAGCAATAACTCCAACCATACATCCAGAATATTTCTTCGTGGATTGAGCTTGCACTACATGAAGCTCACGGAAATTACTTTGGACGGAATATTGACCCTAGCTTCTTGAGCTCAGTATGCAAGCCGACCACGGCTTGGACGACTGTGTATGATCGTCACACCTGGGTCGAACTTGACGAGTCACTCACGCAAAACCTTGATCCAATGCTTTCTCAATCGTACCTGAGTTGCCGCATCAAGCGACTTATGCCGGCTGGCACGCATACGTGGATGAAGGAGTGACATATTGCCGTTCTACGAAGCTGTTGAATTGCAGTACACACACGATATTCATCTTAATATCAAGGCTTGCTGATTTGACTTGCGTCTCGTAACTTGTGTCGCCACCCTCTCTTGTGCGTGAGAGGGAACTAGGACTCCCATAGTTGATGCAAATGAAAAAGTGCATTAGGCAGTAAAAAGTGTCATTATTGGAATAATCAAACTTTGAACCACCTACTATCGGTAGCACGAAAGTGTGAAGGCGTGGGTGGT
>NW_008580186.1:302289-304271 GCF_000520115.1 Aphanomyces invadans | reverse complement strand
GCTGCGGTGAGACTGAAAATGTGGTCCAACAAGTCGGAAAATTGCCCCTGAAACCATAACTTGCCAAAATGGCTAAGTATATGGGTCTTGATGTAGTTGGCCGACAAGATCTTGACCCGCTGGAAATTTGGTTCTTGGATGTGGCCAAAGACCAGCGCATTTCGCTGGAGTCAAAGCATGCGCAGGACAACACTTCGGGTGATGTGAAAAAGAGTCTTGATGTCTTCATGGGCTTTAAGTGGCGCTTCAGGGGTAGGGCCATGTAGGAGCCGAAGACAATTTGTTCCCAAGTGATGGGATGCTTGACCAAACTCGCAATCCTTGAAGTAAAAATGTCCAAGTTGTTGGGCTTCAGGGCATAGCCAAAACAAGTGTTGCGCAGTTTCCAGGGAGCGGCGGCCGATCGGGAACTGGGAATGGCGGTCCGGGTTCCATTGATGCTTGTAGCCGAAAGACAGCGCGTTGTGTTGTAGTCGGAACTTCACGTCGGCGAAGACAGGCACTAAAATCCTGTCTTGCTTGAGTTCGAACTTCCAGACCGACAACAGCGGCGGCTCTGGAAGGGACAGTCGCGTCCATAGCGTCTGGCGGTGGAGCTTTTTTCATAAGGAGTGAGAAAAGGTGCTAGTCCTTCAAGGACTTCAGTGGCAGGGGGTCTTGTACTTAAGGGACAGTAATTCGCCAAGACAATGTCGGAGCCAGCACTTGACGCGGTATGGTTGCGATCAAGTCTTCTCGCCAAGAGCTGAGTCGAGGGAGTTTGGCCAGAAGTTGTCGTGCTGAAGTCTTGTAGCTTGTAATTTCGCTTGCCCGCAGGGATTCAGAAAGACTTGCTTCTGTGGGATTGCCGTTGAAGTGCCGGTGAAAATCCGCCATGGATAAAAGTCCATACGACACGTAGAGCTCGAGACCCGGCTTGCCGCAAGAAGGTTGACACTTTAAATGGTGTTCGCTAGTCTTGCGTCGAGCCAGAGAGGTGTGTGAAGCTTGGAATAGTCGTCTTGGACGTTGAGTCTTCGGGGGGCAATGTAGTCATGCCAAGTACACAGGAGTTAGACGGCCCCTAAGTAGAAATAGGCGAAAGGTTGACCAGAAACGACCAAGTGAGAGCAGACGACTCGGTGCTTCGTGCTTGTCTTGGAATGGGAAGGAAAAGAATATCCAGGCCATGGCCAGCGGGCGACACAACTTGGTGCATGAGGTCGACAATGGGATCCAACCAAGGCAAAACGATAGTTGACGCGCCTTGGTGAGCGAGAACCTTGACCATGGTGCGTAGCCGGAGCAGGTAGCAATATTTGGCATGCCTAGGCCGCCATGAGAGCGCGGTCGGTGCAGCCAAGTCTTAAGAAGGTGGTTTGCGACGAGCCCTTGCTTGTGGAGTCGGCCATACACGAAGTCGAGGGCAATGTCTTCAATTTCCGACACCACCGAGTCGGGGGCGTGGCAAGTCACTGCAGTATACCACAGCAGGGGAAGCACCATGGTCTGCAAAATGACCACACGGCCATGTAAAGTTCTTGAACGGTACTTCCAGAGGTTGCAGTTACTTAAAATTGCTTGAACGATGGCGCGATACCGGTCTTCATCGGTGATGTCCGGTCCTACTTGGATTCCAAGCCAGCGATATTTTTCAGTGCGCTGAATAAACTTGGGACCTTGTAGTTAATGAACAGTAGCAACAAGGTTTTCAGGGTATGTTGGCCAGAAAAGGATCACAATTGTCTTGCTGACGTGAGCTTCATCACGGTAGCAGAGCAAAACTCTTGAACACACGCCAGAAAAATTGCTGAGTCTTCCAGGGAATGCAGCAGGCCCGTGACGTCGTCGGTAAAGGCAATCGTTAGATGTCGATGAGTCGGCGTTGAGATGCCCAAGTGGGAGAGCTTGACTCGCAAATATACCAGTAAAGGTTCAATTAATAGCACAAAAAATGCTGGCGAGATCGAATCCCCTTGGCGTACGCCGCTGCCCAGCACAAA
>NW_008580186.1:292871-293280 GCF_000520115.1 Aphanomyces invadans | reverse complement strand
GGTCTTGAGGTCGTTGGTCTTGCATCACAGCTAAAGCTCGTGAAACCTTGTCAAGGCGTGCTGAATGCAGCGGCCCGGCGTGAAATCATATTGGTCAGGCCCTAATAAATAGGGCAAGACCATATCGGTGTGCTTGGCAAGGATTGCAGGCGCGAATTTCACAGCAACATTGAGCGATGTCAATGGATGATAGTTCGAGTTCAAATCCTTGGAGCCCCCTTGAAAAGCAACGAGGGGAGGCTTTGCGCTGCAGGTCAGTCATTCGCTTCCTTGAAGAGTTGACATCGTGGACTTGAGCTAGGATAGCACCCCATAGGTCGGAGTTGACTTGGAAGTATTCGTAGGGCAATCCGTCGGGCCTTGGCGCTTTATTCTTCGGGCCTGAGCGGATAGCGCTTGAAAATTCTTC
>NW_008580186.1:278708-283131 GCF_000520115.1 Aphanomyces invadans | reverse complement strand
GGCCAGCTTGACTGGGTCAAAATACACGGATGGAGAAGCCACCATCGCGTATAAGTCCCATAGGGCGAGCTGGATGTGGTCTTGTGCCGAGTATTGCGGAGTGTCTTGCTTGCAAAGACGCTCCAGGGCTGCGGCAGGGGACAGCGTGTCGCCCGCAGCATCGTCAAACAGGCAGCAGCAGTCCTCAAGAACTTGTGCAATCGGAAAGGACTTTCCGGCGATTTGAAAATTATCAGGCCTTGCTTGACCAAGGAAGGCGGCAGAGTGCATGTTGGGTCGCATGCTGCACCCAGAAGTCGGCAAGACAAGGGTCTTCAAGCGAAAGACGGAAAAAGGAAGGTTGCGCTTGGACGGCTTCGAGAAAATCTTCGCCGTATTGCAAGTCTTCAAGGGTTGACTTGCAAAATTCGCTGAGAAGCGAATTTATTCCTTCCTTTGAAATGTTGTCGACATGGAGGGGATTGGCAAGGCGCTTGGTCAATTTCTTGAAATTCGATCGTGGCGTCTTCATATTAATCCCGAGAATTTGAGGATTAATAAAAACCTTGACGTCGTAGTCGGGTATTCCTTGGTCGCCGTCCAGGGTAAGCAGCTCGTAGCGATTCGCCAGAGGGACTGCCCAGTGCCGAAACGCGTTGGCAGAGTCAACCTTGGTTGACTTCAAGTTTGTTGTCTTCAGTCGGCACTGGAAAAAGTCGAGCCTTGGTTTTCTGGGCCAGGTTGAAGGGGGTCCTTGGACGTAGGCAAGGACTGAGTCATCGCTGGCGGTGCTGGCGACGTCGTCGGCACTTGTTGCTGCGATGGTGGGGTGGTTGCCTTGGTAGGACGCTCGGGAAATTTGCGCCGTTTCCCCTTGAGACTGGACGTTGAGCGCTGAGAACTTGTGCACCACAAATGTCGGCGGTTGATAGGCAGCTAAAAAGTTCTCGCGAAGGGGTTCATATTCCTTGTGCTGACACCAAAGGTAACCAGGCACTTACTTGCTTGGAGTCGAAAATAAGCTTGAACGAGTAGGAGTGCAAAGTTCCCGCCGAAATGGTGGGGAAAACCGACACCGGAGAGCAACCGCGATTTTCGAAAAAGTCGAAAACGTCCAGGGGGTGACAGCCGAGGGCACGCGGTGGAGCTGGACCCAATAAAATTGCCAACCAACGATGGGGCGTAAATAATGTTGTCATAACCACAAATATTCACGACCAGGTGCGCAAAAGTTCGCTCATTTTCAGGTTTTTGTTAATAAATCGCACAACTTTGCCACGCACCATGGCAGGGCCAAACAAATGGGGTCTTGCCGTAAGCCAGGCTGGGTCAGAGAACTAAAAAACGAGTTCATGATGACCGCCAGCGGAAAGGCTTGGGTGAGGTTTGCCGCAGGGATCCAATACTCTTGGGAGTCATCCCTGGCACAAGGAGAAGACGGAACAAGAGCACGACGTTCTTTAGGCGACGCCTGGAGCGCTTGAAGAATTAATTCTTCAGGGAGATCGCTTACGGCACGTTAGTGGATAGTGTACCATTCGCCCCGCCAGGTGTCAACGTTCGGCGGTGGGTTCTTCGTGACAGACGTAGCCCCCGCATAAGAGCGGCCAATAACCGGCTTTTTCGGGCGGCAAGCAGGGCTGTCGGCGGGTTGAGCGGGAGTGGGAGTGACCAAACGGGGATATTTTAAAGATATTTCCAGTCCCAATGAGGACGGAAATAAGTTTAACAAATCGCCGTCTGGAATATCCAGCTGGGCAGGGACAGAAGGGGCGAGACCAGCGGATGCGGTAAGAGAAGCGGTAGAAAGAGCCGGCAGACCAGGGTTTTTGGCTTGACCGGCTTCTGCGAGCACATCCATGTCAGTGTCCATAGATAAATCTAGTGAACGTGACGGTGGGAGCGCACGCAGTCGTTTCAACGGAGCAGGTACTGCGTTGTCGCAGGGAAGTTCTGACGAAGCATGTTGCTGGGTAGCATGAGTTTCAGGCCAGTTTCCTCGTTCTTTGAGCGAGCAAAGCCGACTCGACGAAGCTACCCGACGGGCGATAGCAATGGAACCAAGGTCAGAGGATTCCGCAGGACCTTTCAATGCAATGGATTCCAAGGAATCGCCTGAGGAGATAGCGTCGACTGCCCACGTCGATTGCTGAGTTAACGACGAACTCAAGCGGTCAGAGGGGGGACGGGAGTCAAGCTGTACCGCTAAAGAGAGATCCGAGGGACCTGCACCGGATCGTCCACGATTGGCAGTGAAACTTCTGTGCAAGCTCGGTCAGATCCCTTCGTGGCAGTATACCTCGCACCGCTACGTTTAAGAGCATTTCGTACACGGTGGGACGTTCAGGAAAGGTCAAGTGCTAGCGGACGTCCAAAGACTCCCGGCACTGCTTGGTGTGTCGACGGATCCCGGTGGTGACGGAGGGGGCATGTAGTAGTAGGTGAGGTCAATTACGCAGTAGAACGTACCTCGCGGGCGTCCTTCCACTTGTTTCTGTGCTGCTACTGTAGTAGCGCTTGTGTAGCAACTACTCGGCGCGGAATGAAGCAGGGTAGTTAAGGAATGCGCGAAGCGAGGTAAAATGTAGAATGAGATTATGATCGAGTTATGAGGTCCTAGAAACTCCACATCTGTCGTGTCTTTACAATTCTTGAAGGAGCCACATCATCAACAGTCGTTCTTGAACTTGATATTTGTATGTGATATACAATTATGCATTGATGCCTATTCTTTTTCGTAATGCTGGATTCTTGTCGACGCGTGAGATATGATTTGCTGATCGCTACCGCGTACGCTTTGCCAGGAACAGTCTTTGGGCAGTCCGTGACGTTGACGGCCATGACTTTTCACTTGCGACGCGCAACTGGCTTCCTGGTAGGGAAGGACAGTGTGTCCGGTTTGGCCACCCCATTCTAGGTTCTATCTTTCGCTAGTCGAGCTCCACCGTGAAGATTCTTCTAGTTCGGCCTCTTCGGCGCATTGCCATGACAGTCATGGACTCTCGCAGACTTCACCGGCTTCTCTTCGTCCTCAACGCCGCCATACATTTGGCAGCTCGTTGCGATGAAGCGATACACGTCAGTGCGCTATGACTTGTTACGCTGCAACAAAAACAATTGTATCTTCACAGCTGCCTGCAGCATCATAGGTCGCATCGCCTTGTCCATAAGGTTCACGACGACCAAACCTCCCACTTACAACATCTTCTCCTGGTTGCCGGTTCCAGGGCCTTCATGCGCTCATTTAGCATCTTGCTGGTCTTACTGGTCCTGGGCTCGGCGTCGAGGATCATAACGTCCAATCCAACCTTTCCTTCATTGAATCCAGGTCTCTGGGCCAAGTTTCCAATGCCAGAGTCTCGATAGCCACATATTAATCATTTCGTTGTAAACTAGAGAAACACTTCATGACTTGAGTGCAGCCAGACCCTTATGATATATTCCAGATGGAATTTGTCTCCTCAAATACAGTGATCCCGCAACGTTTGCACCATGGTATAAATTTATACCCCGTGAAAAATAACTTGATATAGAGTTCTTGGGGGCCTTTTGACAAGGCTGCATTGGTCATTTGAAAATTCAAATTTGAGGCGGAAATGATTTCACGTTGATAACCACACACAGCTAAGACATTTGACAAGATTCACGGCAAGCGGAAAGCAAGCAAGCGCTAAACCTTCAATGACAAGAACTCTATTAGAGAGTACTACCAGACCAATATGCCTATCAAGCCGAAGCAAGCACAGGCATGGGAGACTTTTGTACTGAGCGTCAACATCTGACAATTCCACGCATACTGCAAGACTAGCGCACCCTTGCTTTCTACAACATAAAGGCAGAGTCAGCAAAAAATCGCTTCAGCTTACAACACCCGCAGTTTCCTGAGCTCGATAACTAAATCGCGGCATGGGTCCGCACGGCAACAACAAGAACGCATGCGTCACTGGCGGCTTGATCATTCGGGCTGCACAAAAAATCGCTGCATGCCTAAACCAACAAGATCACATTAGATGCTCAAAGGGGTGGCTTTACCGAATGCAGATATGGCATATTCTGAAGATGCACCGTCTCCATGGGGAGGTTGCCTCTGCGTGTCCAACAGCCGTCCGTTATGGCCACCTTGCGATCCAAGACGTCACAAGATTTTTCCACACTGCCGATATCTACAACATGGACGAAACCGGATTATTTTATAACTGTCAGCCACGTACCACAATTGCCGACCATGCGCGTCCGGGCCACAAGCAGGACAAAAGTCGAATTTCGGTGGCTTTGGCGACGAACGCTGTCGGTTCCGACAAGTTGGAGCCCATGTTCATTGGAAAAGCCCAGCGATCGCGTTGCGTCGAAGGCTTGACCAGTCGCAAATTGGGTCTACTTTACCACTCCAATCGCAAGGCCTGGATGACGATGGCCTTGTTTTCGGAGTGGTTCAGCGACTTCA
>NW_008580186.1:266609-267408 GCF_000520115.1 Aphanomyces invadans | reverse complement strand
TAGTCCAACTGACGTCGTCGGTAGTAGTTTTTGAATGTGGCAATAATACCAGCATCCATTGGTTGTAGCACAGACGTCGTGTTCGGCGGCAACATGAGCACCCTTACATTGTTGATATCTGCTCGAACGACTTGGTGCGACGAGGCATTATCCAGAAGCAGTAACACATGGCGGTTTTGTCTTGCCATTTCGTCATTCAGTTTCATGATCCATTCGGAAAAGATTGCAATCGTCATCCAAGCCTTTCTGTTGCTCCGGTAGTATAGACTCAGAGCTTGCGTTGAGAGTGATCCAAAACAACGCGGACGAGCGGCTTTGCCAATAAACACCGGAGGCAACTTATGTGAACCATCTGCGTTAGCAGCAAGGGCAACGGATAGGCGAGACTTGTCCTTTTTGAGCCCGTGTAACCGTTTACTTGAAATCGATGTTTTGGGCTGTGCCTTGTAAAAAATGGCCGTTTCGTCCATGTTATATATATCGGACGGATTGTACATTTGGGTCTCAAGCATCACAACGTTGCGACCGTTTGTTGCAGCTTTAGTATCGACAGATGCACTTTCACCGTGAAGGCGATGAACCCAGAAGTTGTGGCTTCGCTGGAATTTATGTAGCCAACCTTGAGATGCCCGAAATGAAGGGCTAATGCCCAATTCAGCTGCGAGTCGGAGAGCTTTCTTCTTGATCATATGCCCAGTAATGCAGACGTTGTTCGTGTTTGCTGTATCGACCCACTGGGACAGCTGTTCGTCGAGTTCGGGGTACTTGGGCAGCTTTAAATTACAGCGTATGTTTGTTG
>NW_008580186.1:234671-238603 GCF_000520115.1 Aphanomyces invadans | reverse complement strand
CAAATTCGTCAGTTCGAACGAAGCACTTGGTCGTGCCTCCTAGGCCGCCGTGAGGCATGCCCGGCGGCCTCCACACCATCCCGACCAAAATCGTCGCAAGTTTTAGATTGTCGCATTCAATTAGACTTGAACTTTGTATGGTGGCCATCTTGGAACCTTGGATGTGTAACAAACACCTTGTCGTCCATTGTGAAATCGCGTCGTTGCGTAGTTGACCGGGCCATCTCTCAAACGCAACGCGGCCTCTAAGACTTGGCAGCGGCGTACGCAATGATGGCGGCTGCCATGGAGGAACAGGTGCTTGTGGCGTGTGTCGTCACGTTTAAACTCGTTGTGTTCTTGATCGGGTACATTGCGATATGGCATGCCACCGCGCAGCAGCAAGCGAGGACTCTGTCCGCCAGGAGATCACTCTCGTTAGTGGTCAAGGGCGGGAGCCGTCCTTCCTGCTTTCTAACGCAAGCTGAAGACTTTACGCGCACACTCAACATCGGGCGCGTGTACGTTGACCAAGCTCCGCATCCACGACGAGAATTCCTGCTGGACGCAAGGACTCTCCGGCTCCACGCGTCCACCGAAGGCGACGCCAACGACCTGCTGACGCAAACCAGTGACCTGCACGGTCCCATCGACGTGTCGAACTACACGAATGCGTCGATGCCTCCTCTAGGTACGTTTGGCGGCCGTGTCGCTCCTTCCTTCTCGGCTGGAACGACATCACTCATGCCAATGTCGAGCAGTCATGTATGCCCTCGATCCCATCTTGGTGCAAAGCAAGATCCCATTTGACGAGCTTTCGTTTGACCGGCAATTGGCTGCCGGCACGTACGGCGAGGTCTGGCGAGGCACTTGGAACCACACGTATGTCGCTTGCGGTGCTTTTACCATGATTTCACTCGCAAGTGCCTTGGTATGGCTTGACCTGACGAAGTTCTTGACCCCCCCTGTGCATTCGAGAATCCTCGTTTGGCTTTGGTTGGATGACTACCGATGCGGTGCCGTGCTGCCGTGTTATTGGGACCGTTGTGTCGCTGGACGGGGATGCAGTGTGGCATTGGGAATTTCAGCTTTGAAGCCATCCTGGGCCCGCGTCTTGTACCCAAATAGGACTGCGCTCGGCATGTGGCGTTTTCCATTCATTCTCTGCCACGATGCAGCTCTGCATCGTGCTAACGGCATCGCGTACGACGTAGACAAGTGGCGATCAAGCAAGTTCGAGACGACCAAAAAGATAACCTGGTGGAAATCCAGAGTTTTGTCGCAGAGATCAAGCTCATGTTGCCGCTGCGCCACGACAACATACTTGGCTGTTTGGGATGTTCGTGGCATCCTACTACGTTGCGGCTGTGCCTCGTGACGCCGTTTCTTGCCGACGGCGACTTGTACGTGTTGCTGCGCAAATCGACGACGAGCGAGTCACCGGGACGAGTGACGAGTTGGACGTGGGGCCACGAAAAGATCCATATTGCCATGGGGATTGCGACTGGCATCTTATATTTGCACAAACGGCACATCATCCACCGCGACTTGAAGTCGAAGAACGTACTGCTAGACTCGGACTGGACGCCCAAGATCACCGACTTTGGTATTTCGCGACTGCGACAGCATCCCGACGCGACCATGACGGCAGGGGTCGGCACACCCCTGTGGACCGCGCCAGAAGTGTTCACCTCCAACTCGTACACGGACAGCGTCGACGTGTACTCGTTCGGGGTCATCTTGTCCGAGCTAGATACCCTCCAAGTGCCATTTCGAGATCGATATGTACGTCGACGATCACACTATTGCTTTGTGAAAGTCCCATACATGTTGTGTTTGAACGCAGTGCAACAAAAAAGGCCAGGTCGATGCCATGCGCGTCGTCCAAGCTGTCGCGCAGGACCATATCAAGCCCACGTTTACGGCGACGTGTCCCGCCGCTGTGTACTCGCTAGCCATGCGGTGCCTCCATCACATTCCGCAGAAGCGACCGTCTGCAGAGCAAGTTGTCCAGCTGCTGAGGACCCAAGTCGTCCCAACTTTAATCGTGTCGTGATGTCGCGTCCTTTCATGGCACTTTGCCACACGTCAGCGTCGATGGAATTGGACGGTTTGAGCTCGAATGGACCAGGGGGCGAAACCTTGGTCCCAACGCTCGCTGCGATTCAAACCCCGTGCTGGACTATGCACTGTATGTGCTGCCAAGCATGATTTTGAACTGCCATGACGGCGTCAGCGGTAATTAATGTGCATTTGCTACAACTCCTACATTGAGCCCATCACACAATACACCTTTCATGGCAAGTATCACCTCTGCGAAACAGCGACAATTGGCGACAACTTTGTGGCGCCGGCGGTCGGCTTTCGATTGCCCTTTCTCACGTGGCAAGCTCGGCGGTGTGGCCATGCGTTGAGTCATTCCTCGTGAGGAAAAATTTTCCAGACGCTACTCAACGGTGCCTCAGCACTGTCGATGCCGAGGAAGGTTAGAAAAATGTCGTCGCGCCGATTGCGGTAGCGCGGACGTAGTTCGGGTTACCGATGGAGCCGCGGAGCCCAGAACGCTTCGTTCAGCATGTCGTCAATGCCTCGAAAGTTTTCGCCGTCGACATCGGTGGCACGATCTTCAAGACTGCCAACGACACAGGGATTTTCACGCACTACTTGGCTCGGGGTACTCCTGACATCTCTAGGAAAGTAGAAGTGTACTTGATGGACATTGATCCTGTCCACTTTCGCCGGGTCCTACAACGGTTGCGCACTGGAGTCACGACGATGGAAGCGTTGATCGCGGTTGATCGTGACGAGCTCGAGTCGATCGAGTAATGAACTGCCTGTACTCGTCCAGTCGGTGATTCGTGACTATTGATCGTCGCGTTGAGTTTGTAAATGTTCAGCCCCCTCAAGGAATGCGACTCAACGTCCTCAACCTGCGCAAGCGAGTTAACCTGTTCAAATGTCTGGTGCCAGACTTGGATTTCATGGGGAATTGAGTCCACGCGGCGGGTGTTGGTGTCGGCGATCCATGCACGGTCACCCACAGCGCATCGGAAACGTTGGCGCGCGTGCGCCTGGTGATATGACGCCTCATCGACACGTGGTGGCTGCGAGGAAGCTGGTACACACTGCCGATTGAGACCATAAGATAAAACACGATGTAGCTCGTACTCACTGCGATTGAGGCCAAAAGATATAGGTCGACGGACAAGCTTGAGGGCCGGCCTCAAAACCGACACCGCAGCCCACAACAGGTTGGTATGGACGCTCCACAAACACAGGAGGAGCCAGTCGCCATTGATCACATTTGGTTCATCTGAATGCAGCTGCTTCGATCAGGACTCCTTGCCCATTCCCCTGTTGACATGCAACAATGCCTGTAGCTTGTAATCGCATCCACCGTTTTGCAGTTGGACGCTCTGCCATCCCAGATCACGGCAACAGGTTGCTCAGGTCGAGCTGCACACTCTTGACCATGCACGCTCCCACCAAACCGACGAACGATCTTGAACAATATGTCTCTGTCAAGGCCCTATCGACCTTATTTTTGTCGGTTTGCCTTCCATTAACCAAGGCAACTGTAGATGCATATAGATTACATAGTCGCCAATCCACACGCGTACCATTCAGGTGGGGTCGCGTCATGCCGAAAGCAAACCATCTAGAGTAAACCTGCCGTAAGCTCGTTCGACAAGATCAATGACCGGAGCGTGCGGCGAGATGCTTGTGGCCCCGACTTGACCAGCGCCCCAACATCTTTCTCGCTCATCCAATCGATTTTTGGACGGGTGGACATGGACAGTCCAACGAGCCATCCGGGACGCCGACGACAACCTTGCTGACAAAAGCCACCGTCGGGAAACCTTTCGATCGCAAGAGGTTCAACCTTAATGGAGGCCATGATGGCGGCATATGCTGTCTCTGCCAAGGCTACATCGAGGTAGTGGAAATACAGC
>NW_008580186.1:225201-226487 GCF_000520115.1 Aphanomyces invadans | reverse complement strand
GTCGTGAATCCATGGGTTCAAATTCATTTCCGTAGGTTCACATGCTGCGCCAAAGGCAGATTTCCATCAAGGTCCTCTGCCGCTACTCGAAGGGTACCGCTTTGCGAACTTTTGCGATAGGAGAGGTCTTGAACGAATGTGATTTCCGATAGGGCGGGCGAGGAACAGCAGCGAGCGCTAGCAGGCGACTTAGATCCAAGGAGGCAAATCGAAAAGTGATTAGGACGTTATGTAGCTAAGGTGATCTCTGTCCTTTGTGTCTACCTACGTCCCTTTGAGTTCTTGCATATCCCTTGACTTGTCCAGCGTCTCTTCGGCATCCAGGGTTTTGGTTCGGCCAGTCACGTGTTAGTCGTTGATGACCTCACATTGCCGAATCTTCAATACTCCCCTAACCCTGATGACGGGTAGGAGACTTGTTCGGCGGTCCACTTGACGGTCCACTTGACGGTTCGTTGGGTTTCGGCGGTTGTTGGTGGGACGTTCTCTCCTGGGATGCGGCGACCTGCGACATGGGGTCAGGTTGGGACTTGTCTCGTGTGTTCATCGTCCAAACCGTGAACTTTTGCATGGAGTGTTTTGTTGCAGTCTTGGTCAGGGCGTCGGCGACCATCTCGGCGGTCGGGACGAAGGACATGGACAATGCGCCGCTGCGGACCAGCTCCCGAAGGTAATGGTGTCGGACGTCAATGTGTTTCGTGCGCTCATTGATCGCCGTAGACTTGGCCGTGGCGATCGCGGACATGTTGTCGCAGCACAGGGTGACGGTGTCTTGGCGGGCGCCTAGGTCGGCCATGAGGCCGCGGAGCCAGGTGGATTCGCGTGCGGCTTCAGCTGCCGCGATGTACTCCGCCTCACAGCTGGACAGAGCTGTGATCCGTTGTCGGATGCTCTTCCAGACCAACATGCCGCCAAGGAACAACCAACAGAAGCCGGTGGTCGATCGGCGGTCGGGTCGAGTGGCCCAGCTCGCGTCGCAGAAGCCGGTAAGGATCGGATCTCCATTGCCAAATTGGATGCCGAGTGACTTTGTCCCTGCTAGGTACCGGAGTACGCGTTTGGCGCCGACCATGTGTGGCGCTCTTGGTGCATGCAGGTGGCATGACAGTCGCTGGACGGCGTGGGCAATGTCGGGGCGCGTGCATACCATCAGGTAAACGAGGGATCCGATTATCGCTCGATACTCCCCTTGATCGACACTTGGTTGATTTTCGTCGTGCCATAGGTCTTCCTGGTCGGCGACTTCAGGTGTCGCTACGGGGTGGCAGTTTGACATGTTGAAGCGG
>NW_008580186.1:185762-194489 GCF_000520115.1 Aphanomyces invadans | reverse complement strand
AGACCCCGCGTTCGGTCCACGATAAACCCTGTGGCCACCATGAACGTAGGGTTCTCCCCATCAAATGCACGGACAGCCATCACGCGGATGGTTACGATGGCTGGCATGACGGTGTGGAGCGACGACAGCCACGTCTTGGACGCATCTTGGTTCGTCGCCAGATTGTTCGGAATCGACTCCTCCAAGCGAGCGAGAGCGTCCTGAAGCTTGTCCAGTCGACGGCGGGAGTCAAGCCTGCCGATCGAGCTCAAGTAAACGTACGTGAAAGTCGCGGAAGCCACCGCAGCCACTGCGAGCGATGCCGACGTTGGCACCGACATCCCGTCGATATGACGACCTCGACGATACGATTGGCCAACAACGCGTGTATACATATTGCCTGTGTAGCAATTGAGAGGGTGCAGCGCCAACGTCTCGGCGGCACTCGCGCGCTGTCAACGTCGAGCGCAGGTTTCTTCAACGATGCGCTGCGCCAAGTCCTTTGATGGTGGGCTCCAGTAGCGCGTGGAGCAAACTCTCCCACTCATAGCCCCTTTGCACGAGCTGGACAACGCGGTCGAGTTGACCTCGACGTGTGTCGTTGTTTGTGCACTGCCAGTGTGGTGTCGGGTGCACGCGGCGCAACCTGGTCTTGATCCGCGAATTGTACAGATTCCTTTCACATCTCCACATCGATAGCGAACGCCTCCCGGTCAACCCTGCCCCTCAAGGGACGTGCGCACTCACGGGGAGTTCATGCGCTCTCGTGGTGCCTCGGACGGAGTAAAACGGATGGACAGAGTACATTAAGCTCGCGATCCACTCCAGCCAGCGCCATGCCTTCGAGGTCATCCAGATTGCCCGCACACTACCATGGACTCCACGGCAGTGTCGGGTTGCCGGTAGTTTAAATCCCGACACACTTGCAAGGTGCTGTTCGTGTTTACGGCGCCGAAGAGAATGAGCACGCCGGCGCGCCTTGCCCGTCGCGTCACAGTGGCCCCGCTGCCATCCAGACGGACGTGCATGATATGCAGAGCGTACGTTTTGAAGAATTTGACGTGACTTAGCGCATTGGAGGATGAACGTCCCTGAACAAAACGGTTCATCAGCTTAATGATGGGGCAGAGAGGCGCGATCCTGCAAGGCTGCTGCATTTACGCGAACGAGTCATGGGCCCTCTGGATCCCCCTACAAGCCCCCAACACCCCCGTTTGGTGAGAACTACGAGGTCACGTCTTTGAAGTCGCATCGGATCTGTGTTCAATCGTTCATAAGTAGAACCACATAGAAGAAGCGCAAAGGCGCGCCGTCAACCCCATCAACGGCAAAGGCATCGCCACAGCTTGACGTCGATGATCTTTCGAGCCAAATCGATCGATAGCATTCCGTTGAGTAGGGCGGACGCTGTGTCCAACGAGAGCACGTTGTGGCGAATCCACCGCAGCTAGTAGAACACGCATTTGACCCCAAAGTCCAGCAACTGTGCCTCATGTGGCCGCACGTTGACGTTGGATGATGGCGTTCGAATCACGACTACGGCAGCGATGGAGGCGCTGCATACACCTCGGTATTGCCGAGAATGGCAGGCAGCCTGCCGACTCTCCAATTTTCAATATTCCACTGGACTCAACTTGAACGTCGACTGGATCGACTTGCCAAGTTGGCTTGACGGCATCGAGCGGGTCCCGGGCTCTACAACGGTAAAGGTGGAGTTGTTAGCCCGACACATGAGCTCCCAAACGTCGCATCCTGCCGCATGGGGCTGGCAGTCCAGATGTGTCGTTCCGAATAGCACTCTCCTTGATACTGGTACTGTGGATCGTAGCCATACCTTGGAGGAAGCAGCTGCAGTCGACGGCCGGGAGCGTGCTGTTCGTCGTTGTCATGGTGGCAGCTGCATCGGGAATCCTACGGCGGCTGGGGTCGTACAGTCGCCATGCTTTGACCTGCATTCTAATCCTGGGAATGCATGCAAACGACCAACACTCGACATTGTAGCACACCCAAGCAGATCGTGCCGAGGACGTTCGGTGGGAAGGGGAAGATGGGATTTCCACCACTTTCCAACCACCAATGTCGGCCCCACACGATGCCGTTCGAGCCCACTGGAGCGTACCGTCCGCCGACGACGACGCAGCATTTGCGCTGGCGCTGGCGGCGCAATTTGCCGACGACGATTTGAATGCGGCTGAAATCGCCTCGACCGATGCTGCACTGGCACAAGCCTTGGCCGCTGGTACGATTGAGACCCCAGCTGAGCGCGATGCACGTCCAGATGCGGTTTGGATGCGCCCCTACGATGCAACGTTCGAATCGCACGATTCGTTGGACGAGTGGATAGTCCGCGACGAAACACCCCCCCACGACGACGACGCGAGCAGGGCTTTGGCGGAAGCCTTGGCGGCGCAATTTGACCATGAACTTGCCGTCGAGCTGTCTTTTGCACCCGCCGAAGACCACGATGTGGGCGCGGCATACGCGATGGACGATGGAGACGACGACAGCATCGCATTCGAGACGAACGACATGTCGATCCCTGCAGTACGTGGCCGCAACCGTAGAGTGAGTTGGTTTGGCCAGTCTTCAAAGTCATCCATGCGCAAGGGAGTTCGAATTGCCTTAGACTAACTCGAGAGATCCATTATACCTCCACCTCGATCGACCTCACGCAGCCCCTAAGCCCACGAGGGGGAGGTGGCAGTGGCTTGAACTGCTGTATTGATGTGTAAGTGTACCAACAATTAAACCCCTTCGTTTTTTTCGGATTTTGGACATTTGAGAAATATATTGTCTTCAGAAAATATTTATGCCGGAGAAACAATATGAGTTTATTCGTGCAACGATGGGCCAGCCGACGGCAGCGGCCGTCGTCACGGTGGCTGCTGCTGCAACCGCGGTAGCCACCCTTCTTTGGCCGGCGTCATCCCACAAAGACAGCAAGGCTATAGATGCGTTGGAGACAGCGCTCCACGACCTCCAGCAGCGGCACGCATCGACCGCATCCATCGACAACCACGACGACTGGGAGAAGTCCTTGGACTGGGCACTCGCTGCTATTGTCAGCATTCAAGTCATGCACGTCGCGTCGTTTGATGGTGCGTCGCCCGCCTGCTCCGTGGCCACAGGGTTTATCGTGGACCGAACGCGGGGTCTCATCTTGACCAACCGCCACGTGGTCACTCCTGGCCCCGTCGTCGCCGACGCCGTGTTTGTCAACCACGAAGAGGTGCCGCTCGTCCCGATCTACAGAGACCCCGTCCACGACTTTGGGTTCTTCCGTTTCGACCCGGCCCAAGTCCGCTTCCAAACCGACCTGCCCGAAATTCCACTCCGGCCAGACTTGGCCAAAGTCGGCACGCCGATTCGCGTCGTCGGGAACGACAACGCGGAAAAGGTGCAGATTCTTCCTGGAATCTTGGCCAAACTCGACCGCGCCGCACCGCAGTACGGCCTTACCGGGTACAACGACTTCAACACGTTCTACTACGCCGCCGCGAGCAGCACGAGCGGTGGGTCGAGTGGGTCCCCCGTGCTGAATGCACAGGGCATGGCCATCGCCCTCAACGCAGGCGGCGCGACCAATGCTGCGTCGTCGTACTACCTCCCGTTGGACCGCGTCACGCGCGCTCTCAAGTTGTTGCAACAGGGCGAGGTCGTGACCCGAGGCACGTGGCAAACCATATTTCGCCACGTCCCGTTCGACGAAGCCAGACAGTTGGGCCTTCCACCAGATATCGAAACAATCGTTCGTGAGCTGTTTCCGCTTGGTTTGGGTGTGTTAGTAGTCGACCAGGTGCTGCCCGAAGGCCCCGCCGACGGCTTGTTGCATGTCGGGGACATCCTGGTCAGCGTCAGCGGCGCCCACGTGACAACGTTCATCTGTGTCGAGAGTGTGTTGGATAGTCATGTTGGGCAGTCGCTGAACGTCGAGGTCGTTCGCGGTGGCCGGCTGTTGCACGTGGCCATTCGTGTCCAGGTACCGTCGAGATCGATGGACCATCATGTTGTCGATGTGTTCTTTTGCCGCCCCGTGTCGTCCACAATCTCTTTTCACAGTGACGTTGCAATGTGTGCGTAGGATCTGCATGGCATTTCCCCATGCAAGTATTTCCAAATGGGCAGTACGGTGCTGCATGATTTGTCGTACCAGCAAGCGCGCAACTTGTCGTGGCCTGTGCGGGGCGTGTACGTTTCGAATCCAGGCCACTTGTTCGTGCAGGCCGACATTCCCCGAGGGGCGCTCATCGTGTCCGTCCAAGGCGTGCCCATGTCCAACTTGGACGACTTTATTCGAGTGTTTTCGCCCCTTGCGACGGGCACCCGTGTCTGCGTGCACTTTATCGTTCCGTCTCCACGGCATGTCACGTACTGCGGGATTGTGACTGTCGACCACCGGTGGTTTCCCGGGCAACTGAGGGTTCGCAACGACGACGACGGTCTGTGGCAGTCGGTAGCGACCCAAACGCCGCCGCAAAGCGTCGTTGTCCCTGTTGTCAACCATGCGAACGGTCATGGCAGCGAAACCTCCGTGTTGCCGCCGATACACGCCTCGTCTGCAGTCCCAACGGCCACCACCACCCTCTTGGCTGCCATGGTGATTGTCCGAGTCGATCTCTTGGTCATGGTCGATGGCATCGTGTGGTCGGGTTTCGAAGGAATCGGCTACATTGTCAACGCCACCAAGGGTTATGTCCTCGTCGACAGAGCCACCGTCCACTCGGGTCTCGGCAACGTTGTCATCACGATCGCAGCGGCGCTCGATGTGCCCGCGACGATTCGATACATCGACCCCATGGCCAACTTTGCCATTCTCCAATACGACCCCAACCTCGTCGACCCCCACTCCGTCACGACTCTGCCGCTCAATGTTGCCACCGATCGGTCAACTTCTGACGACGGTACGTGCTCGAACACTGCAGAATCTGTTGCCGACGTCGTTGAAATCGTGTGGTTTGGTCGATTCCGTATGAACGAAACTTCATTGGCGATGTGATGCCAAGCGCTTACGTGCAAAGGGTGCTTGCCGCAAGGATGGATCTAGCCTGCAGCGTTGGTACGCCCGAGACTAACGACGCTTTGTTACATGTCTAGGGCCGTCGGTAGCTGTTGGTGACACGCTTCAGTTTGTAGGCCTCACTCGATCGTGGCACGTTGTGGCACAGCCATCGACGGTGACCAAAATCGATCGGCTCGTGCTACCGGCATCGTCAACGCCGTACTTTCGTCCGGGGAACGTCCGCGTATGGAGTTTCGATCAAATTGCGACGATCTCGGGGCCGTTGGGCGGCGTCCTCACCGACCCATCCACGGGCCATGTCAAAGCGCTGTGGCTTCAGTTTTGCCACGGATTCGAAGACGACCACTCGCCCATCATCCGACATTACGGGGCACCTATTCCATTGCTCGAAAACGCGATCGGGTGGTGCGATCGGGATGCGATTCCGGCCATGGTCAAAGTGGTGCCGATTGAATTTGGCACGACCAAGTTGTCTACTGCACGGGACGGCCTCGGCCTGTCGTCCGAGTGGATCCATCGACTCGAGACCAAGCACCGTCGCGACAACACGAGGTATATTCTCACCGTGACGCGGTGCTTGGCCGGGTCGCAAGCCAGCACGGAGCTGTGCAGCGGCGACCTCATCTTGTCCGTCAACGGCGACGTTGTTGCCAACGAATCCGACTTGTCCGTGTGGTGCGACGACGATGTGGCTAGCGTCGAGGTCGTGGTGCTTCGAAACAAAGTGGCCGTGACCCTGCCTGCCGTCGAGGCGGAACGACTCGGTACCATGGGCACCACCCACGTCATTGTGTGGTGTGGTCTCGTGATCCAGCCGCCGCCGCTGGCCGTCCTTCAAATGGGGTTCGTCCACACGGGGGTGTACATTGCCCAAGTGTACGCTGGCACCCCCGCCGACAAGTGCGCTGTCTATACCCAGCGCTTTCTTGTCGAAGTCAACGATATCCCAACCCCGACCATGGAGGCGTTCGTGGCGGCCGTCCGCGGACTCGGCCACCACGCGTCGGCGCGCCTCAAGACCATCTCGCTCAACACACGCGTGCGTATGTTTACACTCAAGACGGAATACCACTACAACCCCACCGTCGAGTACAAGTACGAGGACGACCTGCGAAGGTGGTCCATTACCAAGTGGTAGCGTGGATCCAGCGACGATCGGCGAGTGCCGGCGCTCTTCCGACGGTCGCGGCTAGTGCGAGCATAAAAACAACCATCGCAAGGTCGTGTGAATCGCGTGATGATACGATGATGGGACATGCGTTCTGTAACAAGTACATCCTGGTCGGTGTGTGGGGCGGATCCCTGGCGCGGTCGGACGCGTCGTGTGGTAAGAGCCCTGCGAAGAGGGGGGGGGCGATGAAGTCGTCGAGAAAGAGATCCTTGGGGTTTTTTGGATCGATGTCAAGTGTCCCTTGAGTAAAACACAACGACTGACGGCCAACAGATTGCACTTGCCAAGGCTTTGCTGGAGTGGCAGAGTGGGCATGCACATTGTCCATCTCGACGACAACCATGACTCTTCAATCACGCCAAGCAGGCATTCCTTTCGCCACGGAGAACTGGCGCTCGTGCAGGTGTACGTGACCAAGCTCTCTGATCAAGTTGCCTGGGGCTAGTGCCCCCATGCGCCCATTTCCCTCCACACACCGGTGCGAACGATGATATCCGTGTTGGCAAGACGATGGCGTCACAGCCGCGCTCCTGACGTGTGCTGCGGCCAAACCCAGACCGTGTCGTTGGCACATCAAAATCTTTGTGTGGCCATAACTGGAGGGCTACGACCAGCACCCCCTTGTAGCTTTTCGTCCATTCGGCGGCATCTCATAAACTCGTGGACACGTCGCTCTGCACCGTCGTGCCATCCGTGCACGTTGATTTGTGTTTGCGGACGATAGCCTCTGCCTCGTCTTTGGGCTCTGGATTCATGGCCAGCCGGTCGTGGACTGTCTGTCACCCAGCTGCGTCCAGCGACACTCACCTCGCCTGAGGAGACGCATCCATAACGTACCACCGTGCAAGGCTCGAGTTTGCCGCGCTGGCGGCACAGGGCGCCGTCCGAATCACGTCGTTGTGGTGCAATTGCTGCACCGGCCTGGCACATCATGTCGCGTTGGACAACGGGGCTGCTTCCCCGCCAGTGGCCTCTCGTGTCGGACGGTGGGACGTTCCAATTGAAGTACAACAGGACGGCGACATCTGCGGTCGCATCTTGAGCGTCCAAGGACCAGTCCGTGCCGTTGACGCCGCCCAATACTACATTTCAAGACGGTCGTCAACGATGGCAGTAGGGGACATTGCTCGCGGCGGGTCGCCCCAGCCACACCGCCGACACCTCTACACAACCTACGACAGCGTTGAAGATACACGGCTCATCATCTCGATGTGCCTGAGCGTGGTTCTAGTCGCGGCGGGCGTGCGCGTGACCGATTTCGGCGTCAAGTCGATGCAGCTATCTGTGTTTCTGTCGACCCTGGCCGTCGCATCCATGGCGCTTGTATTTGTGGACAACATTTGGATCGCGGTGCTCGTCGCATGTGCTCTCGGAATTGTCCTGTCCATCGTCCCAGCGCTGTGCAGGCGGTGCAGCGTTCTTGTCGTTGGGATGGGGTTTGGCGCGACGGTGGTCAGTTTGGTGTACACACTGGTCCTTGAACTTTTGGACGAGCGAACGATCGAGGTCGATGTCGGCGCGGCAACCACGACGGTCATCGTTGCGAGCATATGTGGCCACCGTGCGTTGGAGCGGGACATGGCTTATCTCATCGCGGCCACCAGTTGTACAGGCGCGTTCACGGTGTCTACCGCAATTGCCGCCGGCGTCCATGCCCTCGGACGCCAAAGCACCATGGCGATATTTAAGTTTGTCTTGGGCGCGGCCTTGATGGCTGGCGACATCGTGTTTCAAAAGGCACGGATGGTGGCGGCTGCGAGGACGCAAGTCCAGGTTGCCACGCCCGTTGACGACGGCATCGCTTAATCAATCGAATGTATCACTCTTTGCTGCAGCGGCCAGTGAGGTATCCCGCTTGAATTATTAGTGATCACGTTGACCAGACGATTACAACTTCATTCGTTCAAGCGAGAGGATGTAGCCCCTTCCTCACGATCGATCCGCGGCGAGATCATCACAACGTGCCGCTTCTTGCAACCGCTAACGCTGCACTGTCGTGCCAGCCACGTGCGTGCGAGCCACACGGCGAACTTAGTTCTTGCGTCCAGTCATGCCTGTTTCGACGCAATACATCTCTTTTAAGCAGCTCAACAACAAATCCTGATGCGTGAGACGCACTCGTACGACGACAAGACATCAAGCGTATCAAGGAGCAGTGCGCATTCAGCCATGCCCGATCACCAGTGGAGAATTTGCGTTGGGTCGTTTCCACGCGTGGCTGGCGGACGGGCCACAGCCTCTAGCGCGACGAACGGGCCCCTACGCCGTTGGGCTTTTGGACTTTGCTGGTTGCGTGGAAGTTGACGTATTTGAAGTCATCGTGCCGGTATGAGGTGTTGGGGTGACAGAAGTCGTAGATCGTCACGACCCGTTTCGCCATGTAGCACACGAGGGCTGCCATAAGGACCCAGAAGCTCACGTCCCACACGTTTACTTTACCACTTGCGCTTCGTTCGTTGTTGTCGCTCCCAGCAACTTTGACTGCGAGGCTGACGAGCACAAAGGATTGGCAGGCGAATCGAGGCATGTTGATTTGATTCGTAGCTCCCTCGTCAAA
>NW_008580186.1:176880-185651 GCF_000520115.1 Aphanomyces invadans | reverse complement strand
ACTCAACATTGTCATGCCCGTGGGACGCCTATGTGCTTGCGCGCCGAGGCCATTCGCTGGCGGTGGATGGTGGGGGCTTGTCCCCGGCCAAGCACAACCCGCAGCAGCCTTCGGCATAGCCCGACATGTGAGCAATATGATTTCCGTGAGTAGTCTCCACGTTGCCAGAGGATGTGCTGCATTCTCAACCTGTTGAAGTATTTGATCCACTCCATAAACAGGTGCGTCTCCGCGATTTGTGTCGGGGCCCTGTCGCGAGCAGCCTGCGTCCTGGGCAAATGTCGGAGGCATGTCGCAATCAAGTCGTTGTAGCAAATCCACGATTCCATGGCTTTCGCTGAGACAACATCAACGTAAACTGTGAGGGGGAACAAGTGGATAGTGTTTCGCCAGTCTTGGGGGAGTGGCGGGGCGAGTTGGAAGTGCGGGCAAGGGGAGAAATTTCAACACTGGCTAGGATGGTTGGGTGCCAGCGCACTGAATGTATCGACCAGTCGCCACAATACACGGTTTTACCCGAAAACACCGCTTCCGACGCCCTTTCCTACGTGCACACCGCAGCCCTCCCCCCACCCAGCCGTGGTTTCATTCCAGGACATTCAATGAATCCTTCCGTGCACGTCCATTGATGGGGACGTAAAGTGCGGCGTATGTAGTGCTTGTGATGTGCCAGGTAGTGACGGATTGTATGGTCACTGTGTCCTCCGCGGTCTCGTTGAGCATTCCAACAGTCTCGTTCGTGGCATCTGTGTCCGTGTCCGTTTCCGACGTGTTGAACAAAGGCGTTTTGGTCACCCAAATACGCGTCCGGGGGGGGGGGCTCGACGCCGGTCCTTCGTCGAGATCGAAGACGTTGGCCGAGAGGGGGGGGGCGGCAGGTACCGTGAATCACAATATCACAACTCACCACGCATGCAGGTGAGCGTGACGATGCCACGCGAGCCACTCAAGACGCATGAAGGCATGGACGATCGTGTCTAGCCGGCGCACGTCAATGCTCCCCCGATGAGTGGCACATGAGGCTAAGAAATCGCGATAGTTTTTATGGATGACTTCGATACGACGCATGTGTCAGAGACACAACGACAGCGATGTACTGAGCAGTACGTTCCACAAGCACACTCGTTTTCAGACGTCCGAGTGCCTCGCGCAGAAGAAGCATCCCGAAAGTGCTTCCACGAATACCCCACATGACAACCATTGCGTGCTTGCTAGAGTGCGCTGCTCCGATGCGCCAGCGGTTGTACCAGGTCGGAGTGGTGGATGCGCTTGCAAGACGTTTGGTGGGCATGGATGCTACCAACGGTAGTGGCTGGGGACGAAAATGTGGTCTACATCACGCGATACCGCGACATCCTGACTGGATGCGTGCGTTCGCGTTAAGAAAGAAGTGGGCAGCGAACCAGAGTCGTTGGAGGAGACATGAGCCAGCTCGTTGAGCTCAAATGGGCCATTGAACGGGGGAGGCGGAGCGAGGGGGGGCCACTTCGCCACCATCGATCGAGAATTCGTTGACCCCTACACCGTTTCATCGGTCTAGACGGTGCCTCTTCATCATCTGCGAACTGGGGTTCGTACCAGTCACACTATTCGAATGTCCGTCCAGCCCTCGCAGGAACCCTCTCCGCGCTCCTCCTCTTCCCACAACGACCACCACAAGACGAACCAACACGTACAAGAAATTGTTTTCGATCGAACCGTGTCGAGTAGAGAGGGGTTATCCTCCCGTCAGCCCATCACCGCTCAACTGCATGATACACTTTCGCGACGCAAGTACGTCCCCGACATCGGCGGCACGTCGCGTTGGACGGGGGGCTCCCTGAATCGAGGCACCGAGATATACGTAATATACAGAACATACGGAATGTAGTCGTGTCGCTGTGGTTCAACTTCTTGTCCGTGGCTGCACATACGTATACGAGACAATCTGATAGCGACGAACTGGGAAAACGCGCCGTCTTCGCCTTTGTCGGAGGAAGAAGTGGCGTGGTTGCCACGACGCAGGTGCTTGGTTATCCGTCAGCTCGGGCAACAAAATCGAATGCCCGCCCCCACTCCCTTGCCATCCCGACGGCTCCAACATCGGCTGATCTATCGCGAGAGGATGCGGATCCGGCGGATGCAAACGACTCCCCTTCAACGTTTGTCTGGTTGATATTGTCCAATGAACAAAGCGTGTGTTCGATGAATGAAGCGAGACATGACGATCTTGGCGTGACTCGACGGGGTGGACGCGCTTTGTACTTACATACAGAACGCAGCAACATCGTCGCTTGCTCAGGTGTCGATAAGATTGCCTGCGGCGTTCGCGCAGATCTGTCTACATATTGGGCGGCTCTCCAGTCGTGGGTGTGTGTTAAGTGGTGTCAGAGATGACCACGATGGATCGATCGTGTGCGCATACATCCGACGTGGCCACGGCGGCGAGATCCCGACGAGACCGCCGTCACCATGGGCTGTTATACTTCCGAATTCAGGAATTCGTGGCTAGAACGTGCTGGCTTTTGGGGGTCGTTAGCAAGTTACATCAAAGAGTGGGACGATGAATGGCGGCGCCGAGCCCATTACTATCAACATCCCACGCTCTCAGGTCGACGTATTGATCACGAGGGTTCATGCATGCACGGCGCAGACCATAAACCCTTGCCCGTGTGTCCCCCTCATTTTCCATTTGAAGGCCTCGGCCCCATCGCGCGAGCGAGCCATCCTCCCGAGTTCCCACGACACATACTCGAGTTCCCATGGCCACGACAGCATGCACAAAGGACAAGCGTCGATACCCCGTCAAGGAGGAGTTGACCAATTTGCGGGTCGAGGCATGGCACCTCGAGACAAAACTGATGGGCCTCCAGCGCCTCCACCTCGGGTCCGTGTGGAAGCAAGTGGCCCATCACGAAGCTCACGCAAGACACAACGCGCTACAGGAAAACGCTGCCCTGAAACAGGAGCTCGACGTGGCGTCCCAATGGATCCACGATATGCAGTCGACGGCGGCGCCGTTGACTGCCACCACGCCGTTTGTGCCCACAAGCCCTTCGCTCTACTGCTGCGAACACAGCAACCAGACCCACGGCGACCAGCACGCATAACCCCATTCCATGACACCCTACTTATTTCGTCCAATATCACGAGTCTTGCAGCCGAATGTGGAGGCAATTGTAATGTGCCGTTGCTGCGACAGCAGAACCAACCAAGATGCACGAGGTGTTTAGATGGCATTGTCCAGCCACTGGCAACCCCCCCCCACGTGTTCCATGTCGGGGGTTAATGCTGTGGCTAGAGCTTCGTGGAGAGCAACGGAGTGGGGGGAATTGCTTTGCTGGCGGTTGAAATACCAGCGCATGCATAAGAAAATTCGTCCAAACCCGGCCAGGGAGATCATGACGTGCGAGGGCTTGTTACCATGCGCCGTCACCGTGGTAGGTGCTTGAAAAATGCACCAAGCGGTGTCGACGTCTCACACATCAACTCGGCCGAACAGTTGGGGGCGGGTGTACAAGTCATCGGCGGGGGACCAATCGCCCTTGCCCGCGGCAATGTCTCCACTGCGCGCCATCGACTTCAGTTGAGCGACTTTGACGGGGCGGGTGTCGCTGTCTTTTGAACAATGCACCTTGTTGTCCCAAGCGTCATGTGCCGATGATGTCGCCCCGTTGGTTCATCCTGTCCATACGGCACAACGGGACTGTCATGCACAACGTGTCGAGCCACTGTTGATGAACGTGCGCGCAAGCGCGGTGCAGCTACCGACGTGGTTTAGCTGTGCCAAACGCAGCGTGAGCTGACTGCCCACTTTTGAATGCATGATGGACAATCAAATGCGCCAACCATTCGACAACACGATCGCCCAGCCAGTACGGTTGCCGTTTGACCACAACCTTAAAAACTTTTCATCACGCTTACTACATGGAGCATCTAAGACGCCATCGCACGAGTGCGTCACATCTAGTGAGAAGCCGTTGACCATGAAGGCCAGCGCTGACAAATCTCCGTTGTCTTCGTCGCGGCTTCCGTCGCCTGTGCCGACTCGACTGACAACTGCTACATCCGCGTCAATGGAACGGTGCATACCAACACGACGATCGTGGCCAGTCGGACGTTGTGCTTCAAGGATGACTTCAACAGCCTCCCAACGTAGTGGTGGCTGGCAACCAACGAGGACTGCGTCCAGTGGATTCGCAGACCTATCGGTGGCGTAGAGGGCCACCGATCCGCCATGCATTGTCCAAATCCTGTCCAACGCGTATCGGTATGCGTCGCCCGCATCGTCCCGCGACTGAAGCCTGGCTTTGGTCGAGTTTCTCGACGGCATGCGACGCCCATCATCCGCGGCCCGCACGAGCTTCGCTGTACGTGTTGGCCTTGGGGCGGTCTGGATGGAGCTGTGAGAAGCTATGGTCGACCGTCATGGCTTGGAGTCAGACTCACCAGAGATAGCTGCGCCATCAGGTACGGCACGAACTCTCAATCACGCCTTCGATCGAAAGTAAATTGTCGTGGCAGTAGATCCATGGAGTTGATGCCGGACGCTGGGCACATTCAGATAGATTTGAGCATCAACATGGCTCGCAATCGACCAAACGGCAGCACGGCGAGTTCTTTCGCATGGATCCAATTCAAATCCCCACGACAGAAGGGCAGTGTGTCATGCCCGTGGCACGAGCACGCCGTGACCCCCAGGCAGAACGAGCCGATAATTCCATTGCATGCTAGGGAAGAGTTGGCGGTGACATCAAAGGCGCAAAGTCCGCAACGTGTCCAGGAGCTCGTTCGCCGTCGGGCGCAGCTTCGGGTCATGCTGCGTGCACGCTTTCATGATGAGCGCAATTGGCAACGGACAGCCCGGCGACGGCTGAACTTGGAGCTCGCCCTCCATGACTTTCATCACAATTGCCATGGGGACGAGAACGTCGCCATATTCGGTCGCGAGACCATCAAACGGGACTCGATGCGTATCCAGCTCGGACAAGATCATTCCTACATAACCAAGCATGAGCAATCCATCGCAACCACAGCATCCATCGACCAAGTGCGCCACAACAATGGACGTACCAAAGCTGTAAATGTCAGCGGCCACGGTGAGCTGGCTCCCATTGAGAGCTTCCGGGGCGGCCCACAGGAACGTCCCAACTTCCTGGCTCATCGTGGTCGACACGACTTTGCGCGAAATGCCAAAGTCAGACAGCTTGCACGGTTTGTGCGAGTCCATGAGGACGTTGCGGGACTTGAGGTCCCGGTGGATGACTTCGAGGTGGTGCAGGTAGCTCAGCCCTTCCGCGACGTCGACGGCGCACTGGAGTTTGTGCTGCCACGGCATGGTGGCATGTCGGTCCAAGTGATCCTTCAGGTCCCCCATGTTCATGTACTCAACGACAAGGTGCACCGTATCGAGCGATTGCCAGCACGCTCCAATAAACTCGACAACGTTCGGGTGCTGAAGCCTACGTCGCGTGGATAGTGCCCGACGCACAAAGTGATGCCGAGGGGACGGGTCGGCAGAGGCATTACCTCGCCAGCAACTTGACTTCATTGATGAAGCGCTGCATGGAATCTTGGGTTTTGATGCGGCCGGACGCCAACAGCTTGACCGCCACGTCGTTCTGGTCGTACTTGCCGAGCCAGACCGACCCAAAGCCGCCCGATGCCTGGGCATTTTTGTCAGAAGCGTTCCAACATGCAAAAACGGAACAAGACAGCCGTACGATTCGTTGGATAAGGTGCAGGTTGGAGCTGTTGAGGCGATATCGTTCGAGGTCTTTCCAGTCCAGCACGGTGCTGAGGCGCACGCCCTGGCAACGGGTCAGCAAGCCCATCTTCTCGCGAACGACAGCATCGGACGTACAAACACGGGTAGGTTCTGCGATTCTCCGAGGGCCACGTGCATCACGTCCGTGTTTATGGACGGGGTCGCCGACGTGCGACGAAACAAAGAGGTCCTCCAAAACGGGCCAGACGACCGCGCGGGCTCCTACTCGCATCATCATGAACCAACCACCCCACACGGCATCCAGGCGAGCCAGCCGCCGTGCCTACCTCGTTCTCGCTTGCAGGACTGTCCTCGGTGTGGTACGACGATTCTTGAAACACCGCCGCCGCGCGGAACGAACAGAACCGAACACAAATGTACAACACGACGACCGTCAGCAGCAACGACGACACAAGGCCAACGAGGAGGCCAAAGAACGGCGCGATCGAATCCGGCACGAAGTGCTCCAGCACGGGCTCTTCCGTCCGACGCACCACCTCCTTGTCCATCGTCTTGCCTGCCAGTCTGATGCCACAGCGGCCAACAGCCGACACGATGCGAAGCTATTTTGTCTACTTCACTTTAGTGCGAAATTTTGTTGTGTCGATGCACGGCCGTCGCCCAGACGACGGACGGACCTGCAGCTCCCATGCATCTCGATGGAATGCATTGCGAGGAGCCTGTCAACGCTTTGTCGTCTTCCAAGGCGGCGAAGGCGTACAAGGGCGGTGCTTTTGCCGTGTGTGCCTTCGTACGGCCTGGCCACTGCTTAAAATAGTCCAAACCACAAAGCGCCGTCTCTGGCGCGGACAAATGCCACAATCGACCGGCCCGACGCGAGCTGTCCATCCCACGGACGGCGCCGATTGCTACATGGCAACATTGGCGGCGGAGGCTCTCGTCGCACCCATGATTCCCCTGCTTGACGTGGGCTGTATCGGACGGGTTTGCGACGACCTGTCGACGAGCAAGTGGCGCAAACCCTCGGGATGGCATTGCCCGTCGTGAGATCGGAGGTCGTGGAATTGCCTAAAAGACACGCTTGCAGCTCGTGTTAATCCAAGGTTGAGCCGTAAGTTGACGCTTGGGGGGGAGCTGCCATTGTCGTCGCTTAGCAATGTCGGGGTGCGGTCATGGAGGTCGCCTTTGGAGCTGTACCAGGTATAATCCCAGGGGGCTTCCATGGCTGCTGGCGCGCCTCGTCTAGTCGCATTCAGTGACGAATGGACGACTCGTGGGGTGTACGTGAGGGCAGACTGCCCCTCACTCCTACACGTCACCAGAAGCGCACCCGTAGACAACTCTGTCCACGTTCGCATCGATGGATGCGCGGGACGACAGTGCAATCGGCGACCACGTTCGACTCGGTCGACGACTACGACGCCATGAAAGATTGCACGCACGGCCCCATCGAGGTCACGAATTCGTGCGTGGCTAGCACTGGCGACGTTTTCGAGCCCTGGCTCGGTCCGTGCTGCGGTGACATTACCACGGTGGCGTGTGGGTCTGCCTCCGCTAAACGAATCCAACCCCCTTCTCCATGCACACCACCCACTTCAAAGATGGCGATCCGTCCTGCCGACCGCATGTGTTCAAATGAACGACCGCCGGATGCTGGGGCACGTTGTACCGGCTTGATTACTTTGCGACAATGGTTTTGGTGGCATCCATTTCCTTGTCCCCATCCTCAGATCTATCATGTAGAACGAGGTACGATGCCGTCGATGGCACAAATCGCGTTCGCGCTGAGTGAGCTTTCTTCGTACGCATGGAGGAACTGAACCCTTCCTTACGCTGGGTCACCACGTCGAGCAGCGCGCTGCGGGAGGACCGTTCCACGCACATCGTATCAAATCAACCAATCAGAAACCTCCAATATCATTCGTTTTGTATATTTGTCCAATCATCGCCTGCGATTTTGTCCGAACCAATCGCTACCGACCGATTTGACCAATCATCGGCGAGGAAGCGATTTTGCTTCAGGTTTTATGAGTGAAATCCAAACGTCCATGTCGTGATGGTCCAACGCCGTGCAAGGGTATTACTCCGAGCCGGCGCTGCCACGACAGCCGGCGCCCGCCACCGTTTTGTCACTGCGCATGGTCACGCCAGTCGTAAACGAGCAAAATCCCCGATCACAGCTAAAGAGGCCATTCTAACACGAAATTGGTTCTTTTCACACCGGAATCTTGGCTGAAAAACAACTCACACGTTAACATGTTACAAAGGACTCTCCGGCACTGGGAGATATCCCGAAGGTCACGTACTATGTCAAAGTCGAAGGTTTTCCTGTCGCCCCATGCATCGACGTGATCATGACAACGGTGGTGTTTTGCAATCGGGATTTTTAGGTTTTAACATAAAACCCGATTGTCTGAACTCGCACAAAATCGGGTTTTATTCGGAAAATCGGGTTTTCATAGCGTGACGGCTGCGCTGCTTGTTGAGAGAGGTGGGCCATTGTCCATTGCACTTGTGATCATGGCCGACTTCGTTGTGGACACGATCGCCATCGAAAGCGGCATCGCCGACGACAGCAATATCAACGCTGATCCTAGGGCCGGCACAGGCGGTGAATCATTAAACGGCCATGGCAATGACGATGCGGCTTCAGGAGCATGCGTAAACGAGGTCGGCAAGGTAGTGAGTGACCTGTGGGGTCTCTACACCGACGACGTTAACCCGCCCACAACTCGGCCCTGTGGAAGCACTGCCGCGTGCTCGTGAATAAAACCATGGTTTCAATACCCACGCATCGAGTTTTCATGATTCAATCCATCACACCGATTTGACAGGCGAAAAAATCGGGTTTTTCCCACCCCAGGGTCGATACGGTCAACTACATTTACTACGGGTTGTTTACGATGCCGTCGATGGCACAAATCGCGTTCGCGCTGAGTGAGCTTTCTTCGTACGCATGGAGGAACTGAACCCTTCCTTACGCTGTGTCACCGCGTCGAGCAGCGCGCTGGGGGGGACCGTTCCACGCACATCGTATCAAATCAACCAATCAGAAACCTCCAAT
>NW_008580186.1:167279-173785 GCF_000520115.1 Aphanomyces invadans | reverse complement strand
GCCCACAACTCGGCCCTGTGGAAGCACTGCCGCGTGCTCGTGAATAAAACCGTGGTTTCAATACCCACGCATCGGGTTTTCATGATTCAATCGTTCACACCGATTTGACAGGCGAAAAAATCGGGTTTTTCCCACCCCTCGGTCGATACGGTCAACAACATTAGCGTAAACTACGGGTTGTTTGGGCAACAGAGTGCAGATTGTCCACCTCAGCGGGTTGGGAGGTTGCCATATCGAGGAAACGTGGGATGCGGTGGGGCGAACGATGTTGAGTGGAGGGGGGCGTTGCAACTTGGGCGGGGCGTCCAGGCGCTGTACAGATTACGTATGGGAATATACTCAGATTGTAGGGGGCTGGAACAGGGCCAAGGGCGGGCGACGTGACGTGCCAAGCATGCAACCTGACGAGAGCCGTTGACAGGCGAGCGGCCGGGCATGGAATCGGAAAAACGTAGTTGCCACTCGGTCCAGTCGATGCGCCAACGTCGACGGCCAAGTATTGTGCGCTGGTCGTCGCATCGAGCTTGATGGAAGAGCAACGGACGTTGACCACGTGGCCAGCACCACATTCGTCATGCCGTCGTCGACCACGGATTGTTCAGGCACACCAACAAGCCATCAGGATAGCACCCCGTCGAATTGTCCGACTTTGCTGTATCGTGTGTCCTTTCTGTACGGTAAAAGGCCGGCACGACAGAGTGCAGTTTGCCATTAGCCGGCACGGCAAAGTGCAGTTGGCCAGTTCGGTGAGCGAGTTGGGGCACGAATTGAGACCTTTGTCGGTGCCCCCGACCCGGCAACGAACGCACATGACGGCCGCCGCGACCGGCGTCCAGCTCGTTCGCGATGGCGGGGCGTGCGACAGCAACGGCGTGTGTTGGTCGACATGCTGCTCGCTGCGACAGAACGTGTGCATCTCGAACGAGTCGTCGTCGTTCGTGGCCGACAACGCCACGGTGGCATGTCTCGTGGACCCGCCGACGGCAACCAACCCGTCCTGTACGTCCCATTGCGTGTGCCGGCCACGAAGCGATGTTGTGGTGTGTAGATGCGCCCGACGTCTCTCAAAACGAGACGTTTTACATCAGTGTTGGCGTCGGCGCCGCCGTGTCGATCGCGGTCCTTGTCGTGTTTCTGTGGCGCGCGACCAGGGCCGCCGCCACGGACAAACATGTCGACATGTCGTCGACCGATGTGGCCACGATCCACGGAAGCGACCGCCCGCCCGTGCGGTTGCAGCGAGTACGTTGACGAACGATCGGTGACGAATCCTGACTGTGTCCACGAGCAGCACGGCGCCACGGCCTTGACGTTTTCGGACGCCGACAAACAAATCCTGGACCCGTACCGCCTCGACAGCTCCAAGCTCGAGCTCAAAGTGTTGCTGGTACACCCCCGCATCGCACGACCGGGTCTCACGTCGTCTACTAGGCCACGGGTGGATACGGGACCGTCTGGCGCGGGCAGTACGACGGCGCTGTCGTTGCCGTGAAAGTTTTGTTTGACGGCCGCAAGTCCGCGGCAGGTGTGTCGAAATTCATCGCGGAAGTCGCGCTCCTGGCCACGCTCGTGAATCCGTACGTTGTGTCGTTTGTCGGGGCGAGCTGGACAACCGTCGAGTCGCTGGCCCTTGTTGTCGAGTACATGGATTTGGGCGACCTGTACGACTACCTGCGCACGCACAGCGCGGTCGAGTTTTCGTGGACCGCCAAGCGGCGATGCGCCGCCGACATTGTTCGTGGCCTTGTCTACTTGCACGACCGCAACATCATCCATCGCGACGTCAAGTCGAGGAACGTTCTGTTGGACACGGTCAAGCCGTCCAAGTTGTCCGACTTTGGTGTGTCGCGGGAAATCTCGTCCAAGACCATGTCACAAGAGGTCGGGACGTATCTGTGGACCGCGCCCGAGATTCTGCGGGGCGACCGGTACACCGTGTCGGCCGATATCTACAGCTTGGGTACGTCGGTCGGTCGCGCTGGCGTGTTGAATGGTGGACAACGCTGTGGCATGGCTTTGTGTACGGACCCCCGCAGCAACCGATGCCGATGGGTCCCGCATCGGTCGGTGGTAGCGGGTTGTGTACATGCTGATGTGTAGTATAGGGTGTGGCTGACTGCATGCCGGTATTGCCGTCGACGTCACTCGTGTTTCGTGTGTAGGAGTATTGCTGGGCGAGCTCGATTCGCACCAGCCTCCGTTTTACAACGTGACGATAGAGGACGGCGGGCCGATGCTGGGCGTGTCGATCATGATGCGAGTGATGCAAAACCAGCTCCACGTCGACGTGTCGCCGCAGTGTCCCCCTCGGATTGCGTCCCTGATTGACCTGTGCACGGGCCATGGCCCGGCCCAACGGCCGACGGCGGCGCAAGTCCTGGGCGCGTTGGAAGCGTGGGTCGTGGACACCGTCAGGGGCAACGACCTGGATCTGTGCCGCACATAGCACACATTGTGCCTGTTAACTTAACCGTATTCAATTATTCCACCGAGACCTCTTCTGATGACCTTAGCAAGTGGCGGACTCCCGATGACTTGCTTGGCCACGAATGCGTTGGTCGGCGCGCTTGAACGGACTCGCGCGATCGTGTTGCATGGCGTTTTCCAGCGACCAAACACCGCGACCTTTCGATTTGTCGTCGCTTCACGAATGTCGCGCATGGACTCGAGCGGGGGCACTGCTTGGCTAGCTCGACGATGACGACCCTCATGTTGCCGACACGTGATGGACATCGAACGTCCCGAGGCAGATATATGGACGTAAAAGTCACATGGACACTGGAAGTCGAGGATTCCCATCCAAACACGTGATGCGGTGGCTTCGAAGGCTGCATGAGCTGACGACGTCCTTGTTGGCTCCCATCTGTGCACACGGACGTCATTGCCACTCTTCCTTTCATGGGGGATGGCGCTCCGGTCGTCCATTCGCTATCGCACGTCACTTTGCGACAGTCCGATCAACTCTGCGTAAAATATGTGCCATGGTGCCTCGACTGTGGAAAACATAAACGTGGAGATCTGTTTTAGATGGTTAAATATGGGCCTCGGCGGGGGTGACGGTCATGCGAATCGGGGCTAACGACGACTGCGATTGACATGGGACCGCTGCGGTCGAAGGCACGGCGGCCGTCTTGCCGTCGACGGGGTAGTACCTATCGCATTGGGCGACCGGAGGGTATGAAACAAGGTAAGCCGGAAGTCGGGCCGCGAGCGCATCCAAGAATTCGACTTTCTCGTGCGATCGGCACACTTTGCCAATGCGGATGACACGGCCTTGGTACGTGAACCCGAGCGCCCCATTCGCGTTGATCTGGATAGGGCCCATCGTGGCCGTGTCAAACTTGGCCGAGCCGCCAAGGCCAGTGCCTGGAATGCCCCATTCGTACGTCAACACCGCCCCAGCCAAGGTGAACCGTTCGAAGCCATACAGCAGCCACTGCACGCCAACAAACACGGTCATGCTTGCTGTGGATGCGACGCAGATGCCAACAACGAACAGTGGCAACGGCATCGAGAACATCGTGAGCATCCCAAACGCAATGGCGGTCCCAATGGCCACGAGGAAGGCAACGCGAGCGGGGGTGTAGTAGACCCGCATGGTTACCTCCACTTGGTCGTTGGTCGCCTCAACAAACACGCGATCCGACAGCATCTTGGCGAGATTTTTTGGCAAGTGAAGGCCACCATGTCGCGAACCCAACTTTGCGACCGGCGAATTCCAACATGGAGGGTGATGGGGCATCGGTATTCATTTTGACAGTCTACCTTACGAGTCAAGATCGAGATGTACAACGAGATGCAGTATCGTGTTGTAGAGGTATGTACTTCCAGAGGTTTTCTCGCTTTGTACTCCGAACACTCGATAATTCTCAGGCGCAGGCGCTGACGCCACCGTGCACGACGAACCCGAGATCACCACCCGGAGAAGGCGGCGCCGCCGTCGTCGCCGGTGCTGGCTGTGCGCCAAACAAGCTTTATCCACGTTGACCCAGCTTGGAGCGGTAAAACGAACGCGCAGTGACAAGGCGCCGCGCAGGGCGATGGGGTTGTCCTGTCGGGGTGTGCCCGAAGTCCCGAGGACCAACAGCCGTGACGACCACGAGTGAGTAGGAACGACGATGGCGAACCCTCATGTGTTTGGGGTGGTGGGAAAATGTCTGCGAAATCCTGCATGCAAAGGCACAGATCCATTGCAGCCCTTGTTGGGCACACGGTCGGTGGGTGGTTTGGCGCGGCGCATTCCACCCATGCATCTTGGGTCAGATACGCAACCAAGGACAAGAAAACATGCGGCTGGAATACTACTTCGCGCACTGTAAACGACATTTGCCTTGGCCAGGGATCGTCGCAAGCGGACGACTACATAGGCACGTGAGGCCACAGCGCTCCAGCACCGACGCAGTTCTCGAAAGGACCTTGTTGTTGGGATGCGATGCCACCTTCGCCGCGAACCACTGCCGCGATGGGTTGACAGTACCGTAGCCTAGCGGTGTGGGGCCTCATCCACCAAAGGTGGGCAAACTGCCGCATGAAGCGTACGACAGCGGGCTCTGCTCGGCCATAAACGGATCAACCTGCCACCGAGTTGCCATTGAGGAAGGCGGTCAGCGAGCCACAGCACACGGTGATCTGCGGCCGCTGGATCGATGGTTCGTAACTCGACACGGTCGCAAATCTCCACGAGGCGGTGCTGCCAGTTCACCCGCAGGAGTGCCAATTTCGCCACGCTGTATAGCCTGCTCGAGGACAGTGGGGCCGCAATCGACGGGAAGCCCTTGGACGGTGCCCCTCAGACTTTGGTCTGACCAGGTTGGAATGCCGGCATTGATTGGAAGCCCATTCGGCCAATCCTGATCTAAATGCAGTCATGCTTTGCCGCACGAGTCGTGATCTGGCCAAGAGTGCTCGGGATGCCAAGGGGTCTCGACCAGCCAAGACGGGGATATCGATTCCGGCACTCTTGAAGCCGCGAACGAGTGGGGTCTCGGGAGGGATAGTCCAGGTCGGCGTGCCACCCACCGAGGCTAGCATGGCCTTGGTTTTCCCCCCGCTGCGTGCGGCAATCAGAGTTGTTGCGTGCAATAATCGCGCCCTGCCATTGGCTTGGTCGATGGGTTGGAGCAGGATTCGTCGGGCAAGGCCATTGGGTGGCTTCGTTCGGGGCTACCACCTGGGTCAAAATCAGGCCGCGAGCCCGCCGTCGTCCTTTGGCATGACGTGAACGCCATCGCAGCCATCGCCTTTCAAAGTCCCGACCAACGTGGCCGCGACGAGACCACGGCTAGCTGTTTGGAGCAGCATTTGTACACGACAACGACGTTGGGGTGTTCATTTTTCGTTTCGTCTCATGGTCCACAGGACTCCTCAAGGCTTCTGGGCCGACTTGTACAACGGCGAAGCCAAGCCCGGCAACCTCACCGACTCGAACGGCGTCTCGATCCAGATCGACGACCTCAACCCGATTGTCCTCGTCCTCCTGTCAGCGTACTGGTGTCCTCCCTGCCGCGCGCTCACGCCCAGCCTCGTCAAGTTTGCCGACGACAACCAAGACCAAGTGTCCGTCGTGTACTTTGGCCGGGACATCAACTCGACCATGCAAAATTTCAACTTGAGCACCAAGCCGTCGTACAACCGGTACGAGTGGTCGGCCGCGAACGTCAACGTGTTTGCTCAACTCAAGGCAGCGTACCCGTCAATTTTGGGCATCCCGACTCTGTTTGCAGTCGATCGCGACACCGGCAAGGTCCTGTCGGAGCGTGCGGCGGTCAGCATCCGCTCCCGCACGGCAACCGTCATCGAAGAGTGGAAGCGCGGCGAAGACATCACGGACGAAGAAGCCAACGCGTGGTGGGAAACGACTCGAGGCGACTTGCCGGACGTCGACATTTTGCCGCACTTGCCGCTCGAGACAGTCGTCGACGCCAAGGGAAACCCTGTGTCGTTCGACAGCTTGAACCAGTTTGTCGTGCTTTACTTTGGCGCCAAGTGGGCCCAAACGGAAGACGCGTTGACGCCTGCGGTCGCAACCTTTGCAAGGGAAAACGGTGACGATGTCAGCGCGATTTACTACAGCTTGGATGTCGAAGAAAGCGACGCGGACAAGGTCGTCGCCGGCACGGACCTCCTTCGGTTCAAGTGGAGCCAAGACTTGGCCAAGACGCTGTACAACATTGACAAGATTATGACCAAAGACAACGACCGCAACACCCTCGCCGCCCCCCGTGTCTTGGTCTACGAAAAGGCCACCCACAAACTCGTTGCGCGCCACCAGTATGGCATCTTGATCAAACCGACCGAGGTCTTGGCCGCATGGAAAAACGGTGAGAGCGGTGTCTCGGACGACGAAGTCAACGCGTGGGTCCGCGCCAAGCGCGCGGCCGACCAGGAGAAGAAGGAAGCTGCTAACACGAAAGCGGAAGAAGCCGCCAAGTCCCAACCCCCAGCGTAGAATCTACTAGTTTAGCATTGTCTCCAAAGCTATCAATGTGCATCGATGTCAAGTAGTA
>NW_008580186.1:157788-158719 GCF_000520115.1 Aphanomyces invadans | reverse complement strand
CCTGCTCTCAGTATGCTTGAGCAATAAATATCTGTCATGCATGACAAACACATCAGGATACAGATGTCAAGTATATTGTGGCGATGACCATTTGTCATAAGTAGGTACTGTATATTTGACATCGTTCAACGGGACTACGCAGGAGAGTGGTGAAGAGCATCGTGGCCTAGGCGAAAAAGCTAGGGTGGCGGAATGCAAGAGAGTAAGAGAGGAGAGTGGACTGTGGAGAGCAAGTAGGCGACAGTGACGAAAAAGGTTGGTCTTACCCGGACTTGAACCGGGGACCTTCTCCACGTCAAGGAGACGTGATAACCGCTACACTATAAGACCACATGATTTTCATTCCAAGGTCTCGCAATATGTCAGTGCCACAGTGTCTTACTTGTAACCCGAACGTCGTCCTCGGTACGATTCCGGGATCCGCTATACTTTCCGACGGATTCAACCGCGTCACGCGCATCTGGAAAGATGGACTGTCCGGATGAGAGGACCCGCGTTCCGGTAAAGAACTTCCGTTCACGACTTTTCAGAAATATCAACCCCCCCTCGACTGAGCCCTATCAGCTGGAAAAGCGAGAAGGCAATATCAGTTAGTAGTAAAACCACTATTCTACCTCCCTTGACTACGATTTGAATTCCATCTCACACAATCCAAACAGCATTCATACCACCTTAATGTCGCCCAATCACCCACCTCCGTGCACCTCCTCACCACACACGCACACACCCCTCGCTGCCCCAACCAGTCTGTGCTCCTTGCAAATGCCCATTTACTTCAGAACAATACAATGTTCCGCTCTGGGCAAGATGAGTCCATTCAGCGCATATTATACTGTCAACCATGCAGAGTGACACGAACGAAATGCAATTCCGCCCTCGGTTGCAGGTGAAATTGTGTCGATGGCACCTGAATCGTATGTTTGGCGTCGAT
>NW_008580186.1:145125-146339 GCF_000520115.1 Aphanomyces invadans | reverse complement strand
TCGATGGCTATGCTGGTGGACATTTGGTTGTTGGTGTCCCGCATTTTTTTTGAAGGATCACCTCGTAGCGGGCAAGAATCTCCCGAAACGACGCTTGCTTAGAGATCCATTTCATTCTGTAGAGATCGGTAAGAACGGCGAGACGATCAATGTTGTCTTGGGCTCGTGATCATCACACAACAAGCGGTACGTAGCGCTCGGAATTTAGCATGTTTGATGTGTTAGTACTGGCTGGTGTGGATACTCTGACGAGGAGGCCGTACGCCATTACATCATCGGCGTTACTCTGGCCAACGTAACCGACGGCGACTCTCCGTCCCGCCGGACGTGCTCGCCGCTTGAAGCCAGGATGTAGCACAGGCATATTGACATCACGCGGCCCTGGTAGCATGTGCGTCATATGCCTTCGTCGCACAACACATTGGGCGAGATGTAGGTCGACTGGTGTGGGGTCATAACCTGCTGCGAGGAGGTATGTGCCGAGCGCAGTAACCGTGTGAAAGCCATGTAAAACAGCGACAAGGTGGTTAGCTTGTCATCAAGGATTGAGAATGAATGGACTTTGTTGTACCTGACCGGCTGTCTGGCATTCTGTGCACGTTTGTATGCGATGTCCCCCTATCCTGGGTGCAGGGCTGCCGGCATGTTCGACTCTAACCCATGAGACCATCATCTCTCAACAACAGTGGCCATAGCCCGTTCGAAGGCCTCGTGCACCTTTTCAAATCGAACATTGAAATGTCGCAGTCTGGCCATCAACAGCATGAACTCGTTGCGCCTGCTGGCTGGTCAACATACAACGCGCTCGCTGCAGGTCCCAGTCGCGTCCGGATGAAACACGGCTAAATTTCTGCTGACAATTCGGGCGGTTGCACACCATGACGTTTACTATGAACTGAACCAAATTCACCCATCAGCTATCATATGACATTTACACATAAAAGCTAATGCTTGTAAATGAGGAAACCTGGTGATATATTTTACAACGATAAGCTTTATTACTACCATCAGAAACTAAAAATACATCACCAAGGTTGCTTAACCATTGCCAACTCAATCACTTTCGTCTTAGCACACGCATGTTCGAGATCTTCATTCGACCAGCTGTTGTTTTTACGGATGCCAATGTACTGTTTTGTCCCTTTCGTGTTCACGCTATGAAACACAGTTGGTGTGAACACAGGTTGCTTGCACAGCAAGATCTCTTGCCGTCA
>NW_008580186.1:131701-142246 GCF_000520115.1 Aphanomyces invadans | reverse complement strand
CCGGCAAAGCGTAGAACCTACTGTTAACCGGACAGCCAACACGACCTTGCGGAGGCCACGAACAGTACAGTCATGAGGGCACCAACAACAACGACACAAAAGATGATTCGTTTTGTCTGTTTCGTATATTTTCGTTTTCTTTAGTGCTTGTCAACGAGGTCTAGTACTAGTATGTTGATTCATCGGTGACCTTGTTTTCTAGCGTGTGCCGATCTATCGGGTATTTTCGTTCGTTGCGTCGAGGAGTTTGCAAATTCATCCCGTGCTATGTCTGTTTTACTCTAAGTGTGAGCATAGAGAGCGTCAACTGTACTGGATCAGTGTTTGCAACGTCCCACATTTCAAACCGATCCTGAAACTCATCCCTTGTTCATTTGTGCAGAAATGTCGGTGTTGGCGTCGATTCCCACTGCGGCCCTGTCTCGAATTGTTGCAGGACAGGCCGATTTTTTGGCGTTTATCTAGGCGGGACCAAATTGTCCTGCCTAGTGCTGCTACATGGCACCGCTGCCAAACTATTTCGACGAAATCCGTGGCTCACAAGGAGGTCTTGACAGGTGCTGGCTGCCGGCTCACCTTCGTACTAACCGAATCTAGCCAATCAGAATCGTCAATGACCAATGAAAGTGCAGGTCGGATTGGTAGAATACTGGCGGGTCTCGGATCTTGCGGCAGCTCTTCTGCTGGACCAGTTACCAACTTGAATGGTGCTCGCTATGTCGCCGTCTCTGACTGCTTCGTGCACCGCCAATGGCGGTGGCGAGGCTAGGCTCACGGCGTTCATGGAAGGCATCAAGTGGCACACAGAAGACGACGCCGCGGTGCGCCGCTCCGTCCTGCTTCGAATGTACGTCGATGATACGCACACCAGAGCCTGACATGTCGTAATAGATTGCTTGTGCTCAAGCAAAAGTATGGTAAAGTTGATGCGCGTATCTCCAACATCGCCCGCCGCGCTGAGCTTGCCCTGTACACCCGAGCGCATACGCGTGACGAATACGGCAATCCACGCACTTTGTCCAAGCGTCTCCATGTACTCATTGTCAAGCTGTACGCTCATCAAAGCGGTGTGGCGGCCAAGCTGAAACGACCGACACCAGTCTTCCCGGAATCGACTTCACGAAGCAACAAGCGCCGGTGCCTCCCAACGAACTCCGACATGCTCTTGGATGGACACGACGGTGTGATTCGTCTCGTCACGTCTTTCCTCGACACACCGTCACTCGTTGCTTTGTCGTCCACGACCCACCGCGCGCGAAATTTCATTCCTCAGTGCGTGACTACCCTACGACTAGCGGCATCCAATCTCCCTTGCATGACACCAATGTCGTGGATGGCTCAATTTCCCAACGTCGAGTCGGTGACCCTGGTCGGCGACAACCGGTTCGGATTCGGAGAAATTGCCATGGAGCATATCGACATACGGTCGAATACGTCGGTCGAATGGCTTCTCACGGCTATTCAAGCCGCGCTGCCGCTACCCCGCCTGGAAGCACTAGCACTCCAGCACGTCTTTTGCGACGGGCTCGACGATCCATTCACGTCGACTGTGGCGGCGCTGGTGCCGATGTTACCTTCATTGCGCCACCTAGTACTGGTTGGCAACTGCATCACTGATGTCGGCGCGTTACACTTGGCCACGACCGCCGCAGCCTCGTTGAGCACTCTCAATTTGAACAACAACTTTATTGGCGAGCGCGGTGTTGCCGCATTACGTAGCGTGCCCGCCTCGTGCCACGTCACGATGGCCGACAATCTTGCGCTCTCGAGCTGCTGACGAGTTTGTGGACGCAAGTGTTATTTATCAAATCACGTTGTTGCCGTCCGTTCGTTTGATTGTTTGGAATCTCTCCTGGTGCTCAATTCATTCGGTTGGACACGAGCGAGACGATTCCCTTGTCAAACCTGGTACGCACGCACACCTCTAAACCCTTTCCTCCTATCTGGCGTCGGCTGGGGTGTCTTGGAGCTCTTACACAAGAGCTGCGCCAAATCAACTACCATGTTGGGTTGTTGCTCAGCTACCCAAGTTGTGTTGATGAAATACAGAAACCTGCTTTCACTATGCCATCCGACCCAGCCGAATTTCCCCGGCTAAGCCAATCAACGTGACGCATTTCCGTTATTTCAGTCAATCAGATGCAAGCCCTGCGCACCAGTCAAAATTGGTGTTGCATGCTTATCCGGGGTTTCCGGATAGGGCTATAACTGGCGTGTGATCTTCAACGAGCGCGACAACACCCGATAGACGATGACATCGACCATCTTCGTGCGCAACTTGGCGTATGGAACGACCCAGCAGCAGCTCGAAGAGCTCTTCGGAGACATTGGCCCTGTGAAGAAGGTGTCTGTCATCAAGGACAAGGGCCGCGCCAAGACAGACATGACCACGCGTGGGTTTGCGTTTGTGAAATTGTACGGTGTTGAGCAGCGTTGCATGGCCGAGCTCACGTTGTGGCGGCGTTCTGTAGTGCGATGGAAGCGGACGCGAAGCTCGCGATGGAAAAGCTCAACAACTCAGATTACGGCGGCCGAAAATTGTGCATTGGTAGGTGGCACCGACACGTTTGCCGAATTGTTTCGTGTCCAACGTACCATGGTGCTTCTAGACCTAGCCAAAGAAAAGAAAGGACCCAAGCCGCTGGCACACCAAAAGCCGCCGGTCGTGGACGTCTCCGCCACTCACGACATCTCAAACGACATCGAAGCCGCACCCGATGATGCCGACGAGCATGCCACGTCGGAGAAGAAGGCGAAAAAGGCTAGGTCAAAATCCGACGATGTCCAAGTAGCTCAAGATCATGTTCACGACACATCGTCGGTCTCCGAAGTGACGTCGAAGAAGGAAAAACGAAAGGCCAAAAAACAAAAGAGGGAAGCCGACGATGCCCTCGCGACGGACGCAGCTGGTGACGCGATCGAAGAGGTCGAAGAAGCGCCTGCTAAAAAGGAGAAGCAGAAAAAGGAAGCAAAGACGGCAAAAGAAAATGTACGAGAAAACACCGACGCCTCTCTCGCTCCGACCTCCAAAAAGCGCAAGTTGGACGTCCAAGTCGACGACGATGCAGCCAAATTGGAAAAAGCGCCACAAGTGGCGGAGGGCCATGTGCAGAGCGAGCGAAACGCTCGTCGACGCGAGCACCGCGAACTGCTTCGCAAGATGAAGGAGCGCCAGGAAGCCAGTGCCACAGTCGAGGAAAAGTCGGTGGCGATTTACGGGTTGGGGCCCGAGGTTACGGAAAAAGCGCTCAAAATCAAGTCGGCAAATACTTTCAACTGGCGAATGCAGGACCAACGATCTCGCTTCTGGTGTGTAGAATGAAGAAGATCGGAGAAGCCATCAATATCGAGTGGAAGGAAGACATCGTAAACGGCAAGACGCAGCACGTGGCGTACGTCGAGTGGGCGAACGTCGCGACCAAGACCAAGGCCCTCGAAAAACTCGACCAGCACGTGTTCAAGGGCTTTACCATGACTGCTCGCGGGTACTTGCATCTCCCTGGCGACAAAACACGTGATGCAAATTGTTTCGGACGGCAGGCTCGAATCCACCACGACAGGACTCGCTCAGAAAGACGGCGTCCGCTTGATTGTACGCAACTTGCAATTCGACGTCAAAGACGCCGACTTGGAAAAGGTGTTTGGGAAGCATGGTCCGTTGGCCGAAGTCCGCGTCGTTCGGATGCCCGTCGACGCGTCGGTGGTCCCCGACGCTGGTAAAGGTACGCGCGCGTGTCCATCGCGGCTCTCTAAGCCTCATGTGGCCGTGCAGTTGTCCTCGGCCGAAGTCGTGGCTTTGGATTTGTCCAGTTCAAGAACAAAGTCGATGCCCAACACGCCATTGAGGTGTGTCAGATCGTCGAACGTTTCCCCCGGGTTGAGTTGGCAGTTTGTCGTTCACGTTGGTTTGTAGACACTCAACAGCACCAAGCTGAAGGGGCGTGAGATCGTTGTCGATTACGCCGTGGCGAAATCGGAATACGTCAAAGCGCAGGCCGCGCAAACCGACTCCGCTCCGGCCACTGAAGCCGGTGAAAAGGACGCCGAAGAAAGTGATGACGAAGAAGGCGACAACGACGAGGCGGGTGGGGAGGCCCCCGACCTCGACCAAGATGAAAACACACTCGAAATGGACGACGACGACGATGACGACATCGACGCACTGCTCGACGCGAAAGAGGAAGAGGAAGAGGACGATGCCAATGCCTCGACTGGCCCCAAACTCGACACGGACAGCCAACGCGAACGCACCGTCTTCATTCGCAACTTATCCTTTCAGACAACGGAAGACGGGCTCGCGGAAGCGTTCAAGACTCAATTTGGCCCTGTCGAATATGCCCGCGTCGTCATGGATCGAGGGTCAGGCTTATCCAAGGGTAAGCCACGCGACGAAGATTGCGTGTGGGAAAATGACATGGTGATGGATGCCGGTTCATCTGCAATAGGTGTGGCGTTTGTGCGTTTCCGGTCCAAGGACGACGCTGACGCTGCGATTGCCCGCGGCTCCGTCCCCACCGTCGATCAACCCGCCAAGAAGAAGCGTGACAAGTAATGTCGATGGGTTGTTCCAATGGAGATGCCCATCTTTGTCATGTAGCAACGTGTCGGGCGGGCTCTTCAACAGTGCAATGCTGGACGGCGATGGGATTTACGTCGACGGCCGGCTGCTGTCGGTGACTCGGGCCGTTGCCAAGCACGACGCGGACCGGTTGACTGAAGAAAACAGCGCCAAGCGCAAGGCCGTCGACAAGCGCAATATGTACTTGGCGTACGAAGGCACAATCAACGTGAACAAGGTGAGTGATGTCGACCCGTTCGCGACCTCGTCGGATGACCCCTCGTGTCAGGCGGCCGAGTCCGAGCTGGCGCTGCCCAAGATGGACATTGAAAAACGCCGACGCGCGATCAAGGAGAAGAAGGAAAAACTCAAGAATCCGCTCTTTTTCATCTCACCGACGCGACTGTCCGTGCGCAATGTGGCGCTGGGGGTGGACGAAAAGACGCTCAAGACGGTGTTCCGCGAAGCTGCCATTGCCGGACTCCAGGAGCATCTGGTCAACATGAACGAGGTCAAGGCCGAGTATCAACTGAAGAAAGGCCTGCCCGTCAAGATCATCCTGTGCAAGATCGTGCGTGACACGGAGAATTTAAAGGCGGGCGAAGACCCGCGCTCTCGAGGGTACATGCAAAAATAGTGAATCCGTGCTTCGTTGGACGGATGGACCTGTCATCGCGGTTCGTCATTTAGGTACGGCTTTGTCGAGTTCAGTCAGCACGTGCACGCGTTGGCCGCGCTGCGCAAACTCAACAACAACCCGGCCTACACAGAGTACTCTGGCCGCGGCGTGAAGCCCGCGCGCGGCACGGCGGACAAGGACAAAACGCGACTGATCGTTGAGTTTGCGCTGGAAAACCACGGCAAACTCAAGCTCCGTGAGGTTGGGGACGACGGATGATCCCTTTTTTGTGGTTGTTGACTGCATGCCGCCGCGTAGAAACGCATGAATGATGCCAAGAAACGGCGGGACGAAGAGCTGATGCTACGCAAGGCCCAGGGCGAAGTCATCGAAAAGGTCGAACGCAAGAGTCGTGGCAAGCGCCAGCGCGAAGCCAAGGCACGCCGGGCGAACGAACCTGCGGCTACGAGGTACGAAAGCATCGCTCCTTCCTTTCGTGGAACGGCAGGACTCGATGGTCACGTTTTCAAATTGCAGCGTCGAGCCGGCGGCCAAGAAACCCAAAACTGCGCAGGCACCCCAAGCCAAACCGCAGTCTGCCATCAACAACGCCAAGCACAAGAAGAACCCTGCGAAAAAGGTGGCGCCAGCCGCTGCCGGCCTTGTCTCGCGCAAGGAGCGCAAGGGCTCGCGTGCGAAGAAGGAGGAAAAGTCGTTCGAAGACATGGTCGACAGTTACAAGAAGAAACTGTTTGCAACCGTCGAGGACAGCGAGTCCCGTGGCCGGTGGTTTGACTAGACTGCCTTTCGAACTATTTTACCAAAACAAATTTTGCACGTTTGCGAGGAATGAACGACGGGCGATGGCGAGTGTTTGGGTGCATTGGGACTCGTGCCATTCCTTCGAAAACGAGCAAGAGTCCAACCCCTCTCGGCGGCACCTCTGCGCGATCGTGTGAGATGCCACCGTCGACCATGGCCGTGACATATGCGTGCATGTGTAGTCAGAATGAATTGTATAGCTATTTTGACCAATCGATGACAAATAGGTTACCCACGTCCAAGCACATAAGTGATCATATATATTGACCAAAATGCTGCCAGCGCAATAAATACGTCGAAGTACTAGTACCGACTTATGTACTAGTAGCATACTACTAGTAGTATTTGTGATCCGACCGTTTTCTGGTTTGTGTCGTGCCCTTGTTAGTTTGGTCAAATATGAAAAAAACTCGCTTAAAAAACAATGGAATAAAACTGGAGAGACGTGGGATACATACACCAAGACAATACAGATCGCCCAGTGACACCGTGAAAAACCAGTTTGTGTCTACATCGGAGAAGAGGATCGCTATGATCAATTGAGTCATTGTTCCATGGGAAGAAATGTCGTGTGAAGGTATCCGTCGATTGTTTCCAACTGTTGGGAATCGTACCTGTGGTGATTGTGGGTATTGATTGGAGTCGAAATTCCGATATTTTGACCAATTAGAGCTCAGTTCCGATCAACTCACAAAATTCAGAAAACAAATTCCAAAATTGTTTTCGACGACGACAGCATATTCGTTGTTCTCGATCCAGCAAATCTCGGTGTCTGGAAACCTGCGTTGGTTGACGGCAGCCGATCCATCTCGGGCAAGCGAGTGGCAGCAAGGATATCTTTGCAGCCAGTGCGGTTGAACCGTCAAAACTGGGGATAGTTGAAGTACCAATGGCACCAAAATCTGGCGCTTGAGGCGACAACGGCCAACGTGATGGCGAATGCACCCATTTCCACAATCTTTGGGATCACCATAGCGCGCAGGACCGCACCGGCGGCCTTCCGTGAGGCACAGAACTTGGCCATGTCTATGGGTTTACCCCACTCACGCCGCGGCCAACGTCGCACGAATTTGCTTGATTTCCAACCAAGATCGTCCGGCAAGGTGATCCAAAGTGAAGCGTGGGATATATATGGTAAATTCTCCGACCAGGGTCCACCACGGCTGCCACCGCAAGCACATGGGGGCTCGGGAGGCGGTGAAGGCGACGTTGCACGCAGCTGGTGGGGCTTCTACCGGTCCCATTCCCTTCCAGTGCCGTTGCCGAGTAAATCACCCAGGACGCACTTCCGACGTTCAACCGACAAACAAAATCAACGTGTCGGCGACCGATCCTCGACGACATCGTTCCTGTCGTCGATCACATTCCGTTTAGTCTGGGATCGCTTTGTCGCGCAATGGCGAAAGGAAGGTTCCGCTCTACGTCCCGAGGCATCGAGAGTTCATGCGGTCTGAAGCCGTTTTAACGATATAGTATCGATCAACGTCGTTTCGTCCGTGGTCCGAGTGCCATAAAACGTGCTGCAACTGCTGCTGCTGCTGCTTGAGGTGGCCAGTTTCTCGAGGCACGCAACATGGACAAATAGGTGATTTACGTCATTCGTTCGGGAGGTCGGCGGCGCGCGAGGGTTCCATGGGAAGCCATGTACGTTCAACACAACCTGTCGTGTGGCTGTGTCGTGGAAAGTTTCCAGGGGATCGAGGGCTGCGCGGTCCGCCCATCCCCTACACGTGTACCGTGGATGGCGCACGGAGAAAGATTGACAGGGCGACGACGACGAGCGAGCCACGTCGGCAGGACAAATCGCCTGCCGGTATACAGCACGGTACTTCACGCGAGCGTTCATGTTCCTGATACCGCAAGGAAGCGCGCCGTGTTGTTGTTGGTGTGTGTGGGTGGGTGGGAGGGCACTCGGTTCGCATTTGTACATCTCGCTCCACACGATCGTGTCCGACTTGATCTTGGTACGACACAGCAACTCTCCATCCGCCGTCACTGACACGTCATTTCAAACTTGACAAAATCTCTCCATACGCACGACAGCAGCGCGGACAACACGGTCGTTGACGTTATATAACACGGTGAGTGTCTGCCTTGGCAGCCCCGCCGGTTGCTAAGGACACTGCACGCCTGTGCCGCCTGTACACTCTGGATGCGCGGCGGTCGACCAGAAATCTCTGCATATGGCGACGGCACTTTTCCAGATGTAGCGACAGATGCTTTCGCTGTTGACGACGTGACGTGCTCGGGTCAGCGGACGCCATGACCGTGTTTGAACGCACGGGGAGAACGACGTCAAGGGTCGGGACTGGGCCGCACGGCGCGTCGTATGAGGGGGTGGGGCGTGTGCTGAGCTCCATGTGGAGTGGCATTGTGCCTCTCCAGCGACAGGGGACGTCGTGTCGCGATGGAGGCCGCGCCACGTGTCGCCGGTCACGATTGCGGTGAACGCATCACGTTGCGTTCATCGCGATCGAACGCCCATGCTGTCATGCCGTCCATTCGTTCCCAAGTGACAAAACGGAATTCTCAGGAACGACGACAACGCGACGACCATCGCGCCACCGAACAACAACGGGATGTTGGGTCGACTTGGGCGAAAGCGAACGCGGGTTGTCGCGGCGACCGTGGTTCGTGTGTGCTTTGCAATCGTTGCAGGGTGGGCGGGATGCACACCCCTCGTCCCCCGCAGCTGAGTGCACTCGCGACCGTCTTGGCGAGCACACCGACAGGCCCACGTCGTATCGAGTTTATCTTTACCCGACCTCGGCCGGCTTTCTCGCGTGATTTGGTCCAGCGACGGCGTTCGTTTTTCAAGTACTCTGACCCACCAACACCACCGGCGCCGTGGGTGGTGGTGGATGGGCGGGATGGGAGGCGGACGCAATGGATGGCGGCGCAATTCGATGGCGACGGGTGTACCGTCAAACGTGGCGGACAAGGTCCAGCCGGTCGTCGTGGGACTCCGTTCATCCTCTCTCTAGCGGACGTCGCTTCAACAATATATCCACGGCGCGCCACGGTATCATCGCTTGCGGAGGGGTATTCAACGCCTCCACCTTTTTTTGAATCCCACGTCGTGTACCGCACGGACCACGACCGTGTTGTACCCAGCGCGGGTCGAATGCCACGTGGCTCGATGCGTTGTGCCGGTTCTAGCCCACCGACCGACGCTTCAAGTCGCAGCATCAAGAGAACGACGAGTGGCGGCGGGGAGGAAGGACATGGCAGGCAAGACACCCCCCCCCGCCATGTGTCGTTACGTCGGGCGCTGCTTCGAACCAGCAAAACACACGGAGGCCACCTGACGCGGTGTGCACGGGGGGATTCGGGCCCCGATGCCGCCGTGCACGTCGCGTTTGTATAGTCTTCCCAATATGTTCGGACCGGGCAAACTCGCCAGATGGCCCGCATATGTTGAACCTGGTTATTCACGCGAAAACCCGGGGGCCCGTCGTTGTGACACGGCTGTCGGTGCGTCCCCCGTGCTTCTTTTTCGCGGCGCAGCAAGACAGACCGCGCATCACTTTCGAATTTGCGTTGACAAGGTCCAAGTCCGTTGTCCCGTCATGAGCAAACCGTTCCTGACCATCGAAGACATGAAGATGTGCTTCTCGCTCTTTTGCTGCGTGTACGGCATCGGGACGCTCGGCATGCCTGGCAACTACGCTCGCGCCGGGTACTTCTGGGCGACGGTCGCGTTGGTTTTCATGGCCGCGGTCAACACATACGCCACCGTGTGCATGTCCAAGGTGATGCTGGAAGCTCCGAAGAGCGTCCGCACGATGGGCGACTTGGGCGAGTTCGTCATGGGATGCACTGGCCGCTGGCTGATGACTGTCACCCAAATGATGACGTGCGTCCTCGTCCCGATTGCTTTCCTTGTGTTGGGCGGCATCATGTGCAGCATCATGTTCGCCGACTCGTACGAACCTACCACGTGGATCATTATCATGGGCTTGTCGTTGTTGCCGGTGTGCTTGATCCCGACGTTGAAGGAGGGTGCTGGCGCGGCCGCCGCGGGGTGCCTCGGTACAGTTCTTGCCGATGCCATCGCTCTTTACCTGTTGGTGGACGGCATGCACGACCTCAACACCGAGGGCGTTTCTACTCCCAAGCCCCACCCGACTTTCAAGCAAGTCGCCAGTGTGTTTGGTAACTTGGCTCTGGCGTACGGTGCCGGTATCGTCATCCCTGCTCTCCAGCGCGACCACTCGGACCCCACTCGCATGCCCCGCATCATCTACGTCACCTTGGCCATCATCTCGACCTTCTTCATGATTGTGGCCATCACGGGTGTGTCCGCCGTGGGGTGCCAGATCCCCGGCAACTTGTTGTTTGCTGTGGCGGGGACCAAGAACGGCTTCACGGCCAACCGTGGCGGGGTCATCCTTGCCATGCTGGCCATGCAGCTGCACGTCACGATTGCGTACGCTGTCATCATGACCCCAGGGTTTTACATCATGGAACGCGTCATTTTTGGCTTGCACAAGAACAATTTTGCGTTGGAAACCGAAGTCGAAGCTGGCTACGAAAAAACCGACAC
>NW_008580186.1:125717-126606 GCF_000520115.1 Aphanomyces invadans | reverse complement strand
AATTTCAGTCAGTCAAAGACAGGTATCATTGTATCTGCACTGCAATTGGTCAAAAGGAGTAGCAGGTATTGAAGTATACAGGTAGCACAATTTTTTAAAACCGATTATGTTTGGGAGATGGTCGGCTTTTTTGGGGGTGTCGGCTGTAGTGGCGACGACGACTACAGAGAACTACATGTGAACTGGCACACAATGGTATTGTTTGCTATCTTAAAATTTGTATGCTCTGCTGCCCGAGTGGGACAAAAATATAATAAATCTCATCACTTCAACATGAGTCTACTGAGGCTACGCTTGGTGATTGGTCGAATTTTAGCCACTCATCAATTCGGCTTCAACCGGGATCGAACTCGGGATAAATTGCAATGACCGGTACCGTTATTTCGCATACTAGTTCAGACTGAGGATACCTCCGTTCTTAGGAATGGCGCAGTGGGTAAGCAGTGAAACGCTGAGTGACAATGCTTTGGTAGCACTTTACGTGTGAGGGGTGAAAGTCGAGGCACGGGGCCTCTGGCAGTGCGACTTTTTATGCATCTACATGATTCATTGAAACATGATTCATTGAAATATTATGTATATATTGGATTTTTTCACAATTTCGCTCATATTTCAGAAATATTTAATGCTTTTTCAAACGATTTTCGAACAGTTTCTTGCTTCATGTCATTCCAAACCTTGATGGACCTCTTGATCATGGCCAGACGCTTCTCCGCGGCCGTCACCAACTTCTCTTCCTTGATCCACTCAGTGCGGCACATCTTCTTCAATGGACCCATGACGCCAACATCGAGTGGCTGCAATATCCTCGTCGTGTTCGCAGGAAGAGGATGCAGGTACGCGCCACAAAACAATTCGTCTTCCATGATCTTGTATCTCTTCGACGAGA
>NW_008580186.1:115121-119607 GCF_000520115.1 Aphanomyces invadans | reverse complement strand
AAATGTTGCCTCCGGAATATTATACGTTCGGGCAAAATGTCTGTCACTAGTACACAGACCAAGGAGGGCATGCGTCTGAAGTAAGACGCGGAATTGACGTACTGTGTAGCGACGCTGATGGCGGCGTGCTGCAGGTCGGGGCGGTGACATGTCAATTGATCAGGCGGACCAAAGTTGACAAGGTGAATTGAATGAACCAATCAAATTCACGAATTTGAAATCTGATTTGGCCAATCACACAGCTTAGATCATGCGTGATTTGGCCAATCACACAGCATAGATCAGGCGTGCTCTGATTGGTTATATATGTTTAATTTTTTGACGCTTTGGAATTAAAAAAATATATTTCAGGTACCACTGTGCGCCAGTTCACGTGTAGTTCACTGTACAGTCAAGTCTCCCATGAAGGCAAACAAGTTTCAGAGGTTTGAATATTCATAACGAGAGGAATAAATTTTCACAAGTCCATTAAAACTGAAGTAATAATCCATCAGTACAAACGTCTAGTGAGTTATGAAATGGATGGGCGTCGGATTCAAGGGCACACGTTGGACACCCTCGGCGAGCTTCTCCATGGCATCACCAAGGATGTTGGTATGGCGCCAACAGTTCGAAATCGTCGACGATTCGACCTCGCTCCATGCCTCCTTAGCCCACTGGATTGCGCTTTCCATGTCAACCTTGAGCATTTCAGCGATTTCCTGCAACGAGGGCACAGTTCCCGCTGCCTTGTGGAAACGACGGATTTCCTCGAACTTGGTCAGCACATACTTCGTCTTTCGGCGCTGAATTTTCTTCTTGAGTGCAGCGATCACGCCAGCGTCCAAAGGCTGGAGGTACGCAGTCGTGTTTGGAGGGAGAAACCGCACGTTGACGTTCGACAGGGTCTCAGGCAACTTGTGCGACGACGCATTATCGACGAGCAAGAGGACCTTTCGGTCCTGCGCGACCATCGACTCGTTGAACGTTTTGAGCCACTCGCCGAAAATGCTCGAGGTCATCCAACCCTTGGAGCTGCTTGAGTAGTCGATGTTCATGTCAGTTGTAGTGCAGGCCCCGAACATCGCGGACGCGCCGATCGACCGATGATTTTGAGATCGAGCGCATCTGAACCATCCGCATTCACAGCAGCAGCAACGGTCAGTCGGTTCTTGATGTCTTTTCGACCTTTCACATTCTTGCTTGCGATTGTGAACTTCGGCTCTTGGCTGTAGAAATACGCGGTTTCGTCAAAGTTGTATACGTCACATCGCTCGTACGTTGCCGTCAGCGCTTGCAACGCCGCGCGACCGTCTTCGACCACGCTCTCATCGACAGACAAGGCTTGCCCATGAACACCCTTTCGTCCTATGCGCCAGCGAGCAAGGAATTTGGACGTCCATCCATGCGAGAAGAGCAATTTTAGTTGTCGTCGTACGTACAGGGAGGTAGTGACAATAAATAGCAATGCCGGGCTCATTTAGCACAGTTGGGCAGCATATGCTTTGATCGCTTGATAGGTTACGTTGATACCGAAGGTTTCGCACTCGCGCAACCATTCGACAAGGTCGCTTTCGAGTCGCGGGCAGTGAACTGGTTTGCGGGATTTGACAGTTCTCGACACCATTGAACTGTTATTTTTCCATATCGAAGTCTGATGGGATTTCAATGAAAACACCTGTAATCTGTAGGGAATTTCGAGAGGATTCGTATTGTGACACTTGATTCCCACCAAAGTGGATAACCTGTTAAAAAATCGGCGTGATACGAAAGAATGACTGTCAATTTTCACCTTACAACACTATATCCTGTGCAATTTTATCGTGAAACCCGCAAAATTGGGATATTACTTTATAGAGGTTCCATAAATAGCAGCATGTGAGGTACTCTCCAATTCTATTTCCTCTCAAGTATATATATAGATGACGTGGCGGACTATCCTTCACTGTAAAGAACTCCATGGATCCATGCGTGCTTTGCTTTTGTCAAGAGTGCCAGACATCGCACAGTGACACGTGAAGAGCGACTCGACATTCTCGATGCACTCGCATCTGATGAAGAGTCATCAGATGACAGTGACAATTCATGTGATGATGGTGGCGACTCTGAATAGGATAATATACTTTGGTAATACATACATATATGTATATTCATGCTGTGAGTGAATTTTCTGCACCTAAGAACTCCAAATTTGTATATCTGTTCAAGCTTATGAAGAAAAAAATAGTGATTCGTTGGTGTCGACTACTGTGAGTTTCGGGCGGCTGGCGAGCGTGATGGGATCGAGGCGTTGGCGGACCGCGCGAGTCATCGCCGATGCCGACGGCTTCGACGGAAGGCGCATCGCTTGGAAGGCCCACAGACTCAAAGCTTCGAGAGTCATGTGGGGGTTTTCCTTTGCGTGCTTCACCACCTTAGCCTTTTGCTCTGCTGTCATGAAGAACTTCCTCACAGGTTTCCTGGACGCGTCGATGCACATTGCGAATAAATGCCAAATGAATTGAAGTCATTAGAGTCGCTCCCTTATTTTGAATTCGAAATTTGAATCGATGTTCCGCGCGTGGGTCACATGTCCGCCGCTCATCGTTTGCTCTCTCACTGAGCCTTGCAGACAGTCTCTTATTTTTTATACTCGGTAATAATAGAATGTTAAGAGGTATTAGTTTTCATCAGTTGCCCTCATGGGAGACCTGACTGTACTGTTTTAGCCGTCTTTGATACCCACATATCCCACGTCGGCCCGTGCCACTTTGACTCGCCGCCGACGTAGCCATCATGCCCACATTGTACGCGTCGAACCACCTACCTTCACGGCCTCGAATCAACTGAGTGCTCGCTATGATACCAGTTTTTTGGCGCGCAATTGGCCTCCATTCTTGTTACATTTCGTTTGTTCGTTGTGATATTGTTTCGTCGTCAAGCATGCCATGGGTTGGAAGGTTTCCACTATCGGAACCAATGCGTTCAAAATTCGAGGCGATCGAGTCCATTTGTGAATTGAACGGGATTTGTGTGACCTGGGCTTTTTCGATGTGATGGAATTCCACACTTTTCTCGATTGACCGCCCTAGGACTGTCCAACTTGATCGAGTCATTGCTTGTGATGTCGACACTGCGAAGATCGCAGTTTGCATGACGGGCTGTCGTGTTCTGCACGAATCTCAACATCCCGTCGACCAATTCGTTGAATAAGTTCTCCGAGGGCGGACTCTACCAGGTCATGCAGGGTCAGGTACAAATGGCACTCGATGAAATGTCATGCGCGTTAAGAGAGATTGTATGAGGTACTTCTGGTTGAAGCTATGGCGTGGGCCAACGAGGAATGGAGAGGTGTCTCCCACGGCATTGCTGTAAACTTCTGGGTTCGCACCGCCAACGTTGACAACTGGCTTCTTGGAGCGCGGATATTTGTGGTTTGGCTTGGTGTTTGTGCGGCGGCCCTGTCAGATGCTTCAACGACGTGTTGAAATATGAAATATCATCCATTTTTGAATCGCGGTCGTCCACGGCTCCTTCTCAACGGCAACAACACGACCACCATGGCTCGTTCTCAGCGGCGATGGCAAGATTTCACGAGGCTGTCGACGCCGTGTGTGGGTGAATATGACAGGTGACATGTTCGAGCGAGATGGCCATGGCACCAACTACCAGGGAACAGAGCATCCAACAGCGACGTATCCCGCCACGGGGCCGGGACTTTGTCGGAAACAAGCGTTCAGTTGGTCGGAAGGCGATAGCAAGGGGGAGAGTGCGCGAGCATCGTCACGAGGGGTTGCTATCGCTCGCTGCTGTATGTGGAGAGAGTGTAGCGTGGCTAAACGGAGTACAGTGTCGGTGTTGGCAAGCGTCGGACGTCGACCGCACTACGTGAATTTGGCCCGACCGTGCCCAACTCCAGCGCATTGTGCAGCGTGTGTCGGGTACAGCACCGTTCTGTTCACGTAGTAGTTAAGTATTCATTTCGCTGGGTGATGGGTGCGCAGCGTGTAAACATGGATGGCTCATGTCGCACCGGAATTGCCGCCGGTGGCTCTCGAAACGACGGCGCCGACCTCTATCGCCGAGCCATCATCACCCCCCTCACGAAGTATGCGATATCCTGATGAATGCGACGCCACCGAACCGAAGTTCTCGTGAAGCTGCAGGTAAACAGCAAGTGGTTTCCAGGTAAGAAAACGTTTGGTGGGCCATGTGGAAGGGGTCGAAACGGATGCCATGCATTTCGCAATGACGTGGGGCTGGGACGATCGGTCTGTAGCCTGGTCCGCGTTCTAAGCCGAGGCAAGTTCAGGTGGGATACAAAAAACAGAAGGTGCGGTGGTCGTGCTCCTTCAATACGAGATCCATAAACGGAGAGCGCCAACGACCATTTCGGAATTTGCAGTAGCGGTATAACAGCAATCATGAGCAAGCCGTTCCTGACCATCGAAGACATAAAGATGTGCTTTTCGCTCTTTTGCTGCGTGTACGGCATCGGGACGCTCGGCATGCCTGGCAACTACGCTCG
>NW_008580186.1:109881-115021 GCF_000520115.1 Aphanomyces invadans | reverse complement strand
CCAAGGTGATGCTGGAAGCTCCGAAGAGCGTCCGCACGATGGGCGACTTGGGCGAGTTCGTCATGGGATGCACTGGCCGCTGGCTGATGACTGTCTCGCAAATGTTGAATTGCATCCTGGTGCCGATTGCGTTCTTGGTGTTGGGTGGAACCATGTGTACCATCATGTTTCCCGACTCGTACGAGACGACGACCTGGATCATTATCATGGGCTTGTCGTTGTTGCCGGTATGCTTGATCCCGACGTTGAAGGAGGGTGCTGGCGCGGCCGCCGCGGGCTGCCTCGGCACGGTCGTCGCGGACGCGATTGCGCTGTACCTGTTGGTGGACAGCATGCATGACCAAAACACGGCGGGCGTGTCGACGCCCAAGCCCGACCCGAGTTTCAAGCAGGTCGCGACAGTGTTTGGCAACTTGGCTCTGGCGTACGGTGCAGGCATTGTGATTCCGGCCCTCCAGCGCGACCACTCGGACCCCACTCGCATGCCCCGTATCATCTACGTGACGTTGACAATCATCTCGGTGTTTTTCATGACGGTGGCCATCACGGGTGTGTCCGCCGTTGGATGCCAGATTCCCGGTAACTTGTTGTTTGCTGTGGCGGGGACCAAGAACGGCTTCACTGCCAACCGTGGCGGGGTGATCCTTGCCATGCTGGCCATGCAGCTGCACGTGACGATCGCGTTCGCGGTGATCATGACCCCGGGGTTTTACATCTTGGAACGCGTCATTTTTGGCTTGCACAAGTATAATTTTGCGTTAGAAGCTGTCGTTGAGGCTGGCTATGACAAATCTGATACCCCTGCAGCAGACAAGGACAGTGATTGTTTGGCCGTTGCTGATGTCTCCCACGATATCGAGGATCATGACCGCGACGCTGCCACGTACCGCCAGCCCGGTGTTTACCCCAAGATCGCGGCCATGCGTATCATTGTTGTGGCTGCCGCCGTCGCGATTGCGTGTGCGTGGGAAGAGCGACTCTTGGACTTGCTCGATTTTGCTGGTGCTTCCTGCATCGCCATGTCGTGCATGATCTTGCCAATGGTGTTTTACTTGAAGCACTTTGGAAACCGCGTGTCGTGGCCGGAGAAGATCTGGGCGTACTTTGCCATTATTGCGTCGCTTGTCCTGGGCGCGTACGTGACATACAAGTCTGCAGACCCGTTGTTCAACCCTCCTTCAGGCCCTACTCCCAAACCCAAGTGGGACGATGTCAAATTCCCCTACTGCCCTGCCGGCTCAAGCTACCAGCGCATCACGTTCACCAACGTGTCGTACCACAAGAATTTTACCTCGTTGGCCCTCTAAATGTCGCGGTGGCTCGTTTTGTTGATCATAGGCGTGTTTTGCTGATTGAATTGAATACGATCATGTTATTGAAATGCTACACTCATGGACAAAAAAACTTAGGGAACACTCACATTTCATGGCATATCTCACGAAGTATTGAGAGTTGAGAGTTGCTGTTTGAGATTGATGAGCCAATAGCACTGAGGAAAAGCTGGTTATTTATTATAGCTACTGGCGCGCAAATCGTCAGCATCGAGAACTTTCTATTCAATATTCAATTTGTGGACCCAGACAAAATCAAGGAAGAGAATTTGCTACACAAAACTCAATACATTATTGCTCAATCAATAATGAGTCTTGTCACCATTGCATCGAATCGTCTCCAAGCATCGGCGATGCATGGAATCAATGAAATTTTTTACCTCCTCATCTGAGATCATAGTCCAGGCAAGCAGCACAGCGTCGCGCAACTCAGAGACGTTCTGGTACTGACGGCCATTGTTGTAGTCAAAACGTGACATCGAGGACCAAACGTTCTCGATCGAGTTGAGATCCGGCGAACGAGCCGGCCACGACAGAAGATCAATGGACTGTTCGGCACAAAACTGCTTCGTCTCCGCAGAGGTATGAATCGGTGCATTGTCTTGTTGAAAGACAAAGTCAGATCCATACTTTAGGTGAGCGAAAGGCAACATGTACTCGGACAGTGTAAATATATAATCACCTGAATTTTTCTTTCCAGTGAGGATAGCAAGAGCACTTTCGCCGCAACTTGCAATTGCACCCCACAACATAACGGAGCCGCCACCTTGCTGTCGCGTGACAAAGTTCCGCTTGGGTTGCCGGATGTCATGCCGTAGTTCTTGTAACCATCCGGCCCGTCTAAGTTGAACTTCCCTTCGTCCGAAAAGACCACCAACGACCAGTCGAAGGGACTTTCGGCATGTTGCATAGCCCACTTGAAACGAGACTGCTTGTGCGCAGGCGTGAGCGGCAAGATACGTTGCATTTTGGTGTAGTCGAGCAGTTCACATCGCTGCAGGACTCGTCGAGTCATCCGGACATTGCAAGGTAGTTAGCAGGCCTTGTGTAAGGTTGAGGCGCTTGACCCAGTCTTGCAAGTTTCACGAACCAAACGTCGGAATTGCCGCTCGGAGAGTGCAACAGGCCTTCCAGGCTGCTTTTTGTTGCGCCCCTGCTGACGTAGGCAGCGAGAAATCACAGCGACGGACTTGCCAGTAACTGCGCGTATGGCACGGTACGACCAATTTGCCTCCCGAAGGCCCTTTATGCGGCCCCGCATCTCATCGGTAAGTTGTTCTCGACCCATATTGCTGACTGACAGTGAGATCCCACGCGCTATAGGTTCACAAACACTCTTACTATCTTGGATTTTGTATAGCAAATTCAGTTCCTTGATTTTGTCTGGGTCCACAAATTAATCATTGAATAGAAAGTACTTGATGCTGACGACTTGCGCGCCGGTAGCTATAACCAGCTCTTGCTCAGTGCTATTGGCTCATCATACTCAAACAGCAACTCTCAACTCTCAATACTTCGCAAGATATGCCATGAAATGTGAGTGTTCCCTAAGTCTTGTCCATGAGTGTATGTCCAACAGCAGTGCAATACAGTTATTGTGGCTCCACGAAAACATGCTGTACTTGCGGCCTGGAAACGGATTGCCATGATCAAGACAAGAGGATATTTCTCAAGATTTTCCAACGAGTGGAATATTTCTCACGATCATCCAAGTTGAACGTTCGGGAGGTACAGTGATGCCTCGATTTTTGCTCGCGTCGGAAATGAATAATTTCTCTGAATTAATGCTAGACAGCTTTGTAAAAATTTAGAGGTCCAGGTATTTGCAAATTCGGCGCCCAAGCAGCCGCAATGCCATCAGGTGGGAAGCGCTTGACCATGCAACAAAAATACACTGCGTAACTTCTACGATAGACAGCCCCTAGGGTCCGTGACATATCCCCAATTAGCCACGTGGGCCAATAAACAATGTGGATGCTTGATCCACTCCAGTACAGTTGGTCGCATCCTTAAAAACCTCAGGGAAGCGAAGTCATGCAACATCGACAATAAGGCCATGCACCGCCGATCAAACTTAAAACCACCAAAACATCCCGAGCTCGACGAACAACTGGTCAATGACCAAGTGGATGGACGCTGCAAACACAAACAGTATATGCATAACCGGGCCAATATTCAAGCAAAACCGCTACACCTAGTCATAAGCCTTGGCATAAGCCAGTTCAAAGCGTCGCAAGGTTGGCTACAAAAATTCCAAAGGCGCCACAACCTGTCGGTACATCGTCTCCACGGAGAAGGTGCTTCGCTTGACCCTTTGGTTGCAAGTAGGTGGCGCCGTGACTGACAAGCAAAGGAGGAATCCGTATACCTGCGATGTGCTGCAGGCGATGCGTTGGGCAACAGAGGCGTGGGATGAAGTGTCACCATCAACGATTAGGAACTACTTGACGCATACAGGCATCCTACGTCAAAGGTCGCTGATGGCTGCTCTTGAGACGCTCCGTGTCGGCTGTTCCACCTCTGTCAGCTTTTTGATGTCGTAGATGGAACTTGTATATTTGATATTTGTCGGATACCTATGAATTTGATGCCTTTTATACTTGATGAATTACCTATCGTGCAAAATTCGAGGCATCACTGTATTTTTAATCCAAATCGTCCACCGCGGCATGATTGGCTATAAATCTCGTGAACCGGAGGACGCGGCATGCCTGGCATGATGGACCAGGTGTACATGAGTATAGATCGAAAGTCGCTGGGTCATACCGCTCGGTGGCTATCTTGCTTGGTGTGGTGTCGTGGATGTCGTGAGCGGTCGGTGTTTGCTGGGGGCCGCTGAAATTCAGGTATGGAGAGGAATAAACCCCTGTAACGTAGTGAATCATTGATCGGTCACTTCACCATTGATCTATCACTTTTTGACGGCCAATGAAAATTGAAAAGCGATCTTACTGGACAAGAATACAACCTCCATGAAATTGAGCCTCCATATCTAAATCGTGGGAAAGTAGATAAATTATCCAAGGTTTTTCAAAGTTTGAACTCGTTCATGGCGCCGTAAACAGCCTACTCGGCTGATGCCATGGCTAGCGCAGTAAGCGATGTAATCAACAAAACCGACACCATGGTGAACATTGCCAAAAGCTACGGTATACCATACCAAACCTTGCGAACCCATGTGACTCAAGCTCAACAATGCAACATCTGAACCACCTCGCACTGGAAGAAGCCCGTACATCCCGAAGTCGTTCGAACAGGATCTGGTTGCCTGGGTCATTGCAATGGAATGTGATGATCATTCGTTTGGAAGAGGACCAATAATGGCCAAGGCCAACGAGATTCGCAATGAAATTTACGGAAGTCAGTGTGAACCTCCACTGACTCATGGCTGGTATCATCGATTCATGCAGCGTCATCCGGAGTTGTCAAAAAGAAAGGCACAAGTCCTCACACTCTCACCGAAGATAGCCATCAAAAGTGTTGGATCACATTTCTCATTCGAGATATGAGGACAAACACAAGAATAGTGCAGTAGGGTGCAAAAGGAGAACGACACTTCTTTCATTAGAGTTTGTGTCGACCAGGATTCCTGCAATCGTCTCGTAGAAACAGTTATCATCGCAGCAATTCCGCAGTACAATCCTAATGAAGACACTGAACTTATTGTACATCGCTTTGCTTCCAAACATCATCATCATACATCCGCCTTCATGGAAATTCTAGATGCGCCCCAAGAATCTACCTTATGAGTCTCTTAAAAGGATTATGAAGCAAATCTTGTCAAGAGAAAATTGCATTTTTCAGAATTT
>NW_008580186.1:105796-107264 GCF_000520115.1 Aphanomyces invadans | reverse complement strand
TAAAAAAGACTGAGGTTTTTCGGTTCTGGAGTCTGGTCTGTCACATTCTTTTCCGAATTGACAAGTCAACAAAAGTATGGCATTGCCAATACATTGCAGGAGGATAATTAAACATTATCTTAACCAATAGGCGACATTTTTGGCCACGACGAAGAACATTATATGATGAAAACTTTTGTATACGTATATATTTTGATGAACTTTGTCGTAGAGATTATCTCAGGCCTTTTCTTTGTTCAATCAATTTGAAATTTATACTACTTACAATATATCGTGTAATCCGACCTAAGCTGTAGAAATGGATGCAAATCAATAATTACTTTTCTAAGGTTGCCCATTAGGCTGGATGTTTGTGCATCTTACGTCACTCGCTGTACCCGGGTTCAATTCCCGTGATAACCCCAGTCTCTACCCATAGGAGAGACGGCTATTTCGCGCCAAAGTGTTCCCGTAAAGACCGTAAGACGCCCCTACACAAGGCGCTAGCACCCCTCGTGGGACTAAGGAGCATTGGTAAGCCAGCAGCGAAAACGCTGTGAAATAGTTTATTAACTAGTCAAAATTGAAATATTTTTTGAACCTTACTTAAACTATGTATACGATTTAAAAATTGATAAATCAAAGTTAACAAAGACATCAATAATATGATCTAGCGTTTGTCAACCGTTCGACGTGGGCGTCATGGGACCAATCAAGAGCAAGTTGCGCTCACTGTGGCTTCGAGAAGCTCCTGTCGTGTCAGCGGCTGAGAAGAGGCTGGCCATGATCAAGCGGACCATTGCTGCCTGGGATGCAATACCCTGTGAAGTTGCCGGTCGGGCATCCGAATAGGCATTGCCAAACATTATCTCTTTGTAGAAAATTCCTGTCTGGTCGTCGTCGCCATCGTCGTGGACATCTAGCTGCGAAGTCATTGGTCTCATTTTACCCTATCAGAGCTCCATTACTGTTTGGATTGTCATATTCTTGAATTATATTTGACCTCACTTTTATTGTTCTTCAAAAGATGTTCAATACAAATTTAAAGATATTTTTTGCGTACCACGGGGCCACTTTTACTGTCGTTCTCTGTACAGCTGTTGACTTCCCTCTCTTATTTGTATTGCAAAGACGAGGTCAACTCTGCAAGTAGATGTAATAGAAAGTGATATCAATATACGCATGTGATTTTTGGTCTGTAATCTTTCCAATAGTTTATTTCTGTCGTTCTAGATATTGCTGCCTTGAAGTGGGATAAGGTACTGATTTCCCCCCCTAAACGGAACGGGTGCCCTTGAACACATTATACAGAATATCAAAAACAACAGGTATTAATTGTTAGAGATTGCGTCACCACCAGTAAAAACAGCCATGTCGTCGTTGAGAATGCCTGTCCGAGCCCAACAATTTGCAACTGTGGACGCTCCCTTGTCCGTGCGTGGTTGTCAGCCCGGGTACTTAGTTTTTGGTGTCGTTGGAGTGCGTTGCA
>NW_008580186.1:96249-96567 GCF_000520115.1 Aphanomyces invadans | reverse complement strand
CCATGTTCCTTCGTGGTCTGCTCACACACACAATGCCGCCAGGCGCCTTCATATAGATTTCGTGGTCACTTCTTGCGTGAACGTATGCATTAGTGGTATCGCCATGTCGGCATGTGAGTCCCCTTCAAGAGGTAATCGCCAGAACGAGTCTCAACGAGTCACCTCGGACAACTGGTGCATACGTCTCATCGTAGCCTAGCCCATGACGTTGTGCACAGCCCTTGATGACAATACGAGGTTTGCACGACTTGGTCATATCCGTCATATCCTTTCGTTCAAAGACCCCCTTTGACTTCAGAGCTCGCTGCCCGTTTGTGA
>NW_008580186.1:85218-86340 GCF_000520115.1 Aphanomyces invadans | reverse complement strand
CAAGGTCATGCGCAGCTTCATGCTTAAGTATCCACACTCTATTGACACGGTTCAAATGTTTGAAAAAACTCTCGAGGTTTTATAAAATCGGATGTCAAGAATTATAAAGTATTCCCCGTTCCGTTTAGGGGGGGAAATCAGTAGTGTATCAATGGACGTGAGTCTATGGGTAGAAATCACAACAATCTCCCATGCCCATAAAACTCATTTCATTGTGTGGCTTGTCTCCGGACACATGCTTCGTAAACGCATCAGCTTGCATGATGCAGGCTGGCTTCGTACAGTAAACACATCAGCTTGCATGATGCTGGTTGGCATTACGTCAAGTTAAACCTTCGCCTCTGACCAAGTCGCGTAGGAAGTAAAGGCGCAGTGCCAAGGGCTTCATTCTAGGTATGCTCGACTGGTTGGTTCATATCGCGATCGCCGACTGATTGCCCAGGTACAGTGTCATTGGCTTGTCGCCGGTGATTTCGTGTTCTTGCGAGTAGGTTCTTCAAGTGTATTCCGTGTTGGGCTGATAAGCATGCTACGACAAATTTCGCTTGTGTTGAGGACGTCGTCACAAACGATTGTAGCCTGGGGCACCAACAAATTGGGCCGCAGGCAAACATCCACAGTGAACCGCACGTGGATCGGTCTGTTGAGCGATCGTCGACCCACGACGAGTCAGAGAACCCAATAAGTGGCCGCTTCTTCTCCGGATTCCGTTGTGCGAGATACCTATTTTTTGTGTACGGCAAGTTTGCGACGACGCGTCAGGCAATGTGCATATGCAAATGATGCGGCTTGGACATGTGGCGCGAAAGTTTCGTGACTGCTTGAACAATATCTGGGCAGACGGGTCGCCATGGCATAGTATAGAAGTGAGCCGACGATCACTCGATACTGCTTGTCATCTTCCAGCGGTAACCCGACGTCCGCGTTGAAGTTGGTACCTGGTAAATTTTGTGTGTCGACATACTTGGCGTTTCTTAGTCCGTTCTCTGAGGCTATTCGCTCGATATATGTTTATTGAACTATACTTAGCGTTCCTTCTTGCTCGTTTCAGTAGATTTCCATTCGAAGGAGCTTTGGAGCTGGTCGCATGTCGTTGAGTTTGATGACCCGCTGAAATTCCTG
>NW_008580186.1:76691-78896 GCF_000520115.1 Aphanomyces invadans | reverse complement strand
TCGTTGAGTCGAGCGCTTCGGCGAGTATTTTGGACCGCGCCGCTTGCTACATCGCGCATCGCTGGGGTTCTAGAATTGGGCGCGACGGTTGGATGTTTCTTCGCGGGAATACGTTGTTTCTTCGCGCGTGCTTGGAGCTACGACAGGTTCATGCTCTCGTGCATGGCTTCCTTCTGGGCATCACCGGTCCGTTTCTTTTTAGTTCGTTCGGGGCCCTGACCTGCGGTGGATAGTGTGCGTAAGTCGTTGAGCGCAAGCTCGGAATGGGTTCAATTCTTATGCGATGGGTGGCGCGAGTGGTCTGGTCGGTACTGCGGGGCGTAGTTTGTGGCGACAGCTCACTTTCTGCCGCTTCCTTGTCATCAGAGTCGGTGTCGTGGGCTTCAAACTTTAAACTTCGTTGAGCGAGTTCAAGTTGTTTGATGGTTTGCCTACTTCATTTCGTAGGGCCAATCGCGGTTGGAGAATTCCGTTTCGTAGAAGGAACAGTCCAAGGTAATCACGACTTTGTTGTGTTCGAGATCAAACACTTTGTATGTCTTCTTCGTCTCAATAGGCATTTGTTCGCACGTGAGGACATCTTGTCTATCGCCTCAACGTGTCGGAAGCACAGCACCCAAGACTTTCAGTTTGGGCATTATGGGAATGAATCTTCAGACCAACTCATGTGGCGTTTTACCCTTGGTTTTGGAGTTCGGGGCTCGGTTGCGACGAAAGGCGGCTGTGTACATGGCACCAGCCCTTCAACGCTTCGAGATGTTTGAATAAATCATCATTGTCTGCGCCATTTCCACCAGGTTTCTGTTCATTCGCACGGTCGTTCCGCTCTACCACGGATGCTTTGCTGTGGTAGTTTCGTGGTGAATGCCTCGCTCATGGAGAAATAGTTTGACTTCACTGTTGATGAATTCCCCTCAATTGTCGGATCGGAGCGTCTTGAGTTTGACTCTTGCCTGCCTCTCCAGCCATGGCATGTATCCCCGCTTTGCCGGTGTCACTCTTGTTTTGTAGAAATCGTACCCTCACGTAGCCCACCGTAAAGGCGATGAAGTACTCGGATCCGTTTGGCGACTTCACTTTCGCTGATCCCCACAATCCAGTTTGCAGTCACCTTCCCAACTTGTGGTTAGGTCTATTGCCTTCCTTCGGGACTGAGTTGTTCTTCACTTTTCCGCGTTTGCAATCTTCGCAGGTAATTGGTTGTCCCCGTCCGCCCTTCGTTGCCTTACCGGTGACTGCCATAGATTTCGCGGGGATATGTCCCATCCTGGAGTGCCAGAGCATGGTATCTATCGCTACGGCAGCAAATGCTTCGTCCTCGGCTCCAAGAGGGATAATGTCTCCGCGCATATAGTAGTGGTATGTCATGTTCCACTTTCCAGCGATGGACAGTTTCTCTTTCACTCTTAGTTCGCAGTAGTCACGTTTGAACAGGAGCGACGCGTCGTCCGAACTTCCTGTCAGCGACTGATGGACAGCAGTTTCGAAGGGACGGGACGTGGAGGACATTGCTGAAGGTGCCCGTTCTATTTTTTCGTATCCTTCGACTTTATTCTCTGTTCCCCATTTGTTCAACAAGGTTGATATGTTGTCCGCGAGTCTGACGTGTCTTTTGCGTGGGATAACACACACAGTGGAGGATATAAAAGTTTCCTGTCGTGCGGTCTGTGGCTCCACTGTCCATGACGACTTCTTGCTTTGCGGGCGGCCGGACATTGTTGCACTCGTCAACGTCGATCGTCGCTGCGTACTTCGCGTGTTCGTGGCTCTCGGTGTCCACGTCGTGGTTCTTGTCAACAGGATTGATGTCGCGTTCCTCATCGGCAGGATCGAATACTTCGACATTGAATGCATCTTCGTTGTAGCCTTTCTCACTATCGTTCGCGTAGTTGCCTTGCTCTCGCCAGTCATGCATTCATCCTCCCGGCGACCTCACCCTCGGCCACTTCGTCTCGGTTGCGCCACTTTCGCTGGCTGCCACCGTGATTGCAGGAGTCATTCTCGTTTGTTACGCCGTGTGCTGATCGTTTGAACGCTCCCTTTGCTTGATCACTCTTCATGCGATGACATTCTGTTTTGATGTGGCCGGTCTTTGATAAATTGCTCGGAGCACTTCCCAGGTGTATTGCGTTCTTGTCGCCCGTAGTACAAATTTCAAATGATCTTCGTTGATGCTGAGCTGTATGTACGATAGGGCAACGTGGT
>NW_008580186.1:62194-63361 GCF_000520115.1 Aphanomyces invadans | reverse complement strand
TGATTTCAAATGAGAACTATCTACATGGATAATTCGTGTTCAAGATTTTTAAGCCAATTTTTCACATCCAGCATTACATTAATTGAATGATGTACACGCTCTTAATATTACCTGTGTTCCAAATAGATCAAACAATAATGAGCATGAAGTTCGGAAATAGATTTAAAAGGCGATTCAGATCAGTAAATACACTATTACGAAGAATTGTGAGAGGAGTGTTTTAATCAACTCACAATCCCATGACCTCGAGCAGCCTGCAAACTTCCGCCATTTCCAACGCCTTCACAATTCCTTCAGAAGAGTCATGAAGCCTCTTGTCGACGTCATCTTGGTCTAGGCATATGCAGCCGTCGTTAAACGCAGTAGGGTCACAGGCGACTCCTTTGGGACTTCCCACCTTAGGCAAACTTCATCTTCGCCATGTGCGGGATCTTGTAGTTGTTGTCACCGACCGCCTTGATCACCTCTTGCATGTATGACTGCAGAGTCATGAAGTTGTTGTCCAATGTCTCAATGTCCACTTCTTCCACGACGCCTCTGTCGCATCCGCAACATCTTCCACAGTCCGACAATTGTGGCACTCTTGCACATATTGTCGGTAACCATTTTCCGGTATGCTGACTTGCCGACTATCTTCGTCTTCAACTCCCTGGTTCCTGCAGGGCAATTGCGACTCGTGCGCTGAGCAGGCACCATTTCCGTGAAATGCCAAGTTCCGATCTTCCCATCGAACCACTTGCCAGTATCGTCATCCCAGTGCGGTCGAGCAGCTTATGATAAGAACAAAACTTTTGTGTTGTGTTGATCTGGTTCTACTTACACTGGCGATGCGGCTCTTCAGTGGAGGCCAGGTAAAACGTTCGCTTGACGCGCGTCATGTAGAACCACATCTCTTCGATGCGGACAGTATCCATGAGCCTCTTGAAGAGCACCTCCGAACACCCTACGAAGTCGGCTACTGCGCGCTTGAGACGCGCCATCATGCTCGCGTTGATGAATGCGGGTTTTAAGTAGCTTGAGTACTTTACGATTATCCCGCTCTTGTAGTATATGTGGAATGTCGTCGTGGGGATGTCGAGCGCGGCAGCGAAATACTAGTGCGAGATGTCTTCGGTATATCCATAAGCAGAGAAGAGATATCATGATGTTTCAATTTACTACCACTTT
>NW_008580186.1:52794-57649 GCF_000520115.1 Aphanomyces invadans | reverse complement strand
CTGGCGTTTGGTTCAATTGTCTTTCGGCGTCTAGCGCAAACTACTCTGAACCAACATAGTTGCAGGGTACGACTTCCCATAAGTGGAGTTTTTTTAATGTCGCCAAATCAAGAGGCGATTTGTGCATTAGAAAGCGCAAGATATCTGCTTTGATTGAGTAGTTTATGAGCGTTCTAATGCGTTTTTGTTCATGAGATATTTTGCGCAAAAAGTGCCGTATCAAATTCGTCCAAACTTTGACCCATCACACTATCGTCAAAACTCATTTTCATTTAGCACGAACAGCACATATCCTCACGCTATTCCAAGCCATTCCAACAAGTTGCAGCAGCACTGCCGACCACCCACGGAGCCCCCATGGCAGAAAGGCGGAAAATCCCACCTCAACCACGAGGAGGTCGCGCCATCTTCGAGTGCCTGCTTTCCGTATCGTCCTCTGGCACACTGCCTCGTGGTGACATCGTGCGGCTTGCCAAGCAGTTTATCTGACAATCGGACACTGTGTCGCGTGTTTGGGCCCAGACAGTGTTCGGTCCGAGTGGGACACATTTGTGCTGATGTCTCATCGAAAATCCGTGGTATGCCTCTAAGTATGTTTGAATTTATTGATTTCGAATAACATTGTTTTCTTAAGGTGTACTATTAAGGTAACTCTGGACAAAAAACCTCGAATGGAGAAATTGAAGTTGCGATTCAGCAAGTGCCCCAAGCGTCGCGATTGGCGCTGAGAGTTATGTCTCATGCGTGCGACATCCTCAAGACTACGATCGTACGACATATGAAGGAATGCGCTAGGCTCAATGCCCTCTCCTCAAGCTATGTAAAGCCCTTTTTGACCCCAAGCAACATCGCAACAGTGCAATTTTTCTCCTACATCCCTCATCGAATGGAAGTCATTTTTTTGGCAATATGCGTTGTTATGTGCATATCAACGAAAAATGGTTCTATTTGACAAAGGTGAAATGGATGTTTTTCGTGTACGAGGATGAGACCATAGCTGCTCGTTTTGCTAAGTCCAAACGATTTATACCAAAAGTTATGCTTTTGGCGGCCGCTGCCCGCTCCCATGTTGACTTCAACGGCAACCTTTTCGACGGCAAACTTGGAGTTTGGCCATTTGTCGAAAAGGTGCCAGCACAACGCAACTCCGAGAATCGTACCAAAGGCACATTAGTGATACTCCGCAGCCTGTCGACTCTGATGTCTATTTAGAAATGGTGTTGAATAATGTTGTGCCAGCCATCACGTCGAAGTTCCCGCGATATTCACTGCGATAGGGTGTCGTAATCCAACAAGACAAAGTCAACCCCCATAAGTTCCTCACGACATGTTTGCTGGAGTCGTGCGGCGTATCCAGAATCGCAGTAAACAACCAGCCGCCCAACAGGCCAGACCTCAATGTCTTAGACTTAAGATACTTTAACTCTATTCAATGTCTGCAGTATCAGAAGTGCACTCGAACAATCGAGGATCTCAATGATGCTGTAGTAACCTTGTTTTATGAAATTACCTGTGGACACGGTGTCAAAAATCTTCACTCTTCAAAAAGTGATGAAGAAATGCATAAAAACACACGGTGGCAATGACTCTTAGCTCTCGCACATGGAGAAGGATGCGATGATAACTGACTTCGTGACCTTCAACGTGGAATGCGATGCCTATAACTACGAGATTCCCTTGATCCATTTGAACTTGCGACTTGGAGAAGAGGCATCCATGGAAGCACTTCCGAATTTCCAAGAACAAGGTCATTTTTTAAATTAAAATTCAGTATATTTTTGGCCTCACTTCTTCGTTTTAGAGTGACATACAACACTAACTTGTCTCTGATGCGGGTCCCATGACTTAATCAAGTCAAAACGAAGGCAGCAACTATTTTGGACCAGAGTAGTATTTGAAACTGCGCTGTCGATTTTGGGTCGTTATACGGATAAGGACTTAATCATCCGGAATCCGACATCCACGTAACGTTTTTATATGAAACACAGTATCCAACGTTCAAACGTGTCCGGTGATTTCCAGAATTTTGGTGGAAAATCCTGCCATTAAGCTCCAAATTGATTTCACGAAAGCTGATTGGAGTATGCGCTGTAAAATATATCAGGGTGCAGAAACCGTATATTTTGCCCAAAAATACAAATTCCAAATGAACTTGTAAGCATCACGCCAACTGATCCGAACACGTCAAAAATTGCAGGGACAACCAAAATTCGTTGAACTTACACAGGCCGATGCAAATACAATTTCTCTATCAAGTTTCCCCTTCCATACGTAATGCAATAGTCTTCCAGCGTTCTCAAATTTTATTGGCTCCCGCGTAATTGCTTTCCCTCCAAAATTCCTCCAGGACACAGGTCACTGAACACAACACATCACAACGCAATTTACTACCAGCAACCCACCACCAAACACCAACCAAGCAACCAAAATGGTCTTCAATCCCGTCGCTATGCTCGCAAGCCTTCAGGAGCAGTCCGTTAGAGACCAAATCTTCCTGGATGAGTGCCTCCAAAGGCATAGCGAGGCCGTTGACGAGCGCATCGACGACCAGAACTCATTGCAGCCCATCATCGACAAGGTCTTGGACACTGCTGGCATAGATGGATTTAAAGTAATGACGAACTTCACACCCCACCGAGGTCGACATTCTTTGGGACATCGTTGAGCTGTCGATGAAGACAAATTGGACGGAAGGTCGCGGCGCCAAAACTTTGACGAAACCAAGGGACGCCTTGTACATGGCCTTGACTGTTCTCAAACACTACCAGTCGTGGGAAAAACATGCAGTTGAATTTGGATACAAGGCTCCTACCTTCCAAAAGCTCATGGTCCGCACCTTCGACACCATTCAACCAGTTCTTTTCGACCGCTTTGTTCGTCTTCCAACAATCACTGACCTGCTTACCCGACGAACTACGTTCAAGAACTTCCCGTACGCACACTATGCGACCGACGTGAAGTTTCAGCCGTGCGAGCGTCCTGGCGGCCGGTTCAACGAGCGCAAGGCTTGGTTCAGTGGCAAACACAAGCTCTACGGGATGAAACTTGAGGCGTCAGTGTCCCCTCAGGGATTTTGCGTTGATATGAGTTCAGCTCACCTTGGCGCGACTCACGACGTTGCGATTCTTCTCTCGCGCTTGAACGTCCACCTGAAGGCCCTGACAAAGACAAGCAGCGAGGTCAATGAAATTGACAACGGCGAGCACAACATCACGTACCCTGACTTGCGGGTAATGCTTGTCGAAATGGGCTACTGCGGTATCCTTGACCACCTGCGAAGGTTCATCCGAAGAGAAGACCTGTGGGCGGATACCTTGATGCTGATGACTAAGCAAGGAACCGTCGTGTATCCGCTGACCGTGTCCTTGTGGAAAACTTCTTCGGTCGGGTGTGCTTGTTGTGGAAGATATCCTGCACTACGTTCTGTTGGGGACACGACATGTACGAAGGTATTCAACGACTTACGTTTGCACTAACAAACTACCACATATCCCTGCTGCCTTTGCGCGCGAGCGACGGTACTTGTTACCGGTCTGTACTTGCCCGCTACGACGAAATGGCTCAGGAAAAGATAGATGAAAAGCGACGACGCCAACAGCAAAGCCGACGCCGTCGCCTCGAGAGAATTGCTCTGGGTCGTGGACTTGCCGGTGGCACACGTCCATTTTTATCACCTGCATCATCGCAATTGTTTTTGCAGTAGCCTTCGAGGAGAACGGGTGCTTCATCAACAAATGCCTGCATGAATAAAAATACAGCTATTTGGTGGGTTTTTACTTACTTGTAGTTGACATAGAGATTATAAACACATTACAAAGTGTTCCGAACGCTCAAATACCTCGCTAATAGGTTTAAAAAGTCGCTTTAAAATAGTAAATGATCAAAAACACTTTTTCTACTGTTTATAATCTGTTTATAACCGTTCAACGTGTTCACTACCATTTTTTAACCCCTTTATAACTTTTCGAAACCCTTTTGCATGCTAAATAGCGAAATAACCGCCCTTTCATCGCGAACTGATAGGTGTCTGGGTAATTTGTCAAGAGCCGTTGATAATTGGAAGTTTGAGATGAACTTATCTGTCCTAACTGAAACTCGTTTGTTGCAACGGCTTTTGTCATTCACCCCACTTTATATAATTCCCCCAATTTTCCCCCCAAAGTCCCGTCAAAACCAACCGCTATTCCTAAAATTTGCTCGTCCTGACGAAAAAATGTAGAAACTGGTTTTGGCTCTTATTGGATTCGTTGGGTTTTGCTCTATCCGTGCATGTTCTTGCTCCGTGAGCATTTTTGTTTTGCTCGTCGTTTTTTCATTTATTCTGATTGTTGGATCCATGTCGAAAACTAATTTTAGTACATACTAGTAGTATTCTCAACACCAGTAGACCTCCGATGCGCTTACAACATCTTGATCAAATAGTGCAATATATTGGAATTATGGCGAGATATTTCGAAAGTTATGCCACAACTGATGATATATATATGGGATATTGGTATTTACCGACTATTTTAGTGAAAGGCTGATAGCTACAACAGTGATCGAGCAACTTCGTAAATTACTCATATACTTCCAAAATCGTAACTATCTGATCAAACATGTAGATATAGAGGTATATCTCCGTGATCCTTTGGCACAAATTTCGTTGGCTGGAACTTTACGCGCCAATGACCACGAGCACTCAACCTCAACCATTTAAACTAGACTGCCTTCTGTCCACTCTTCACTTCATCACTCTTCAATCTCTTTGGTACAATGCGCATCAACATTTCCGCCATGCTGGAGCGGCTCCAGGACCAGACTACCTCGGACAATCAGTACCTACAGCAAAGTCTCATCGAATATAGCGACGATG
>NW_008580186.1:38930-39970 GCF_000520115.1 Aphanomyces invadans | reverse complement strand
CTGATAGCTACAACAGTGATCGAGCAACTTCGTAAATTACTCATATACTTCCAAAATCGTAACTAACTGATCAAACATGTAGATATAGAGGTATATCTCCGTCACCCTTTGGCACCAATTTCGTTGGCTGGAACATTACGCGCCAATGACCACGAGCACTCAATCTCTACCAAATAAACTAGACTGCCTTCTGTCCACTCTTCACTTCATCACTCTTCAGTCTCTTTGGTACAATGCGCATCAACATTTCCGCCATGCTGGAGCGGCTCCAGGACCAGACTACCTCGGACAATCAGTACCTACAGCAAAGTCTCATCGAATATAGCGACGATGTGCTGGACGATGGTGAATATAATGAAACTGCCAACCCCATCATGGACAAAACGCTTGAAGAAGCTGGTGCCGAAGGAATTCGTGTGCTTGCCAACTTTACACCGGAAGGATTTGAAGTAATTAGGGAGCAAGCTGAAATCGCCATGACATCTCGCTGGAAGGAAGGCAGAGGACGTAAATCAGCCACATCTTCCAAAGATGCGTTTTTCATTACACTAACGGTGCTCAAACACTACCAGTCCTGGAAAAACATGCCGTTGACTTTGGTCTCAAAGCGCCAACGTTGAAGAAGCTTGTCGTGAGGGTTATGGCCGTCTGCTCCGAGCTCCATTACGATTCGTTTGTTGTCAAACCAACCATGACGTCTCTCCGCACCAAAGGCAAGGTCTTCGCCCGCTTTCCGTACGCCTTGCACGCGACCGACGTTAAATTCCAACCTGCGCATCGTTCTGCCGGCCGCTTTGGGGAGCAGAAGCACTACTTCAGTAGAAAGCAAAAGCTGTACGGATTCAAGATTGAGGCATCCGTCTCACCTGCAGGGGTTCCTTGTCGACATGAGTCCTCACGAGCCTGGCTCTGTGTCCGACTTGACCATGTTCCGCAACCGGCTTGACGACCACTTGCAAGCGCTGTCCAAAACAGACAATGAATTAGCCATCAACGACAACGGCGAGCTCTTCTGTGAACATGTTACCTCTTGGGCTGTC
>NW_008580186.1:32812-34854 GCF_000520115.1 Aphanomyces invadans | reverse complement strand
GGAAGTATACAAGATAGACGCATAACTTCTCCGAAAATATTCACAGTCTTCCGAAACTTGTGATGAATTGGTTTGGTGACCTAGTGGCACGGTGTTGCCATTTCCTCAGCATAAATGGACAATTTTTACTGCAAAGTGTGGCACGGAAAAATATGTACTACTTTGGTTTGGTTTTCGAATACTTTTGACTCCCTTACTGGACATACTGGACAGACGTACCGAAGAAAACGAGTGTACCATCTTCACCACTTGTCGAGTCTGTGGACAGTCGTCGCGAAAGTAGAAACTCATTGAAACAAACAGTCATCGCGACTGCTTGTTGACGAATTTGCCCAGCATCCCTGCCTTCCTTGTTTTGGCATTGCATGGAATTTCCAGTCGTCGGTCGTGTGGCTCGAAGAATGGCAAGGCGAGTGACCGTCGGAATCGCCAGTGTTTTCACTTGCAGCTGAGTACATGACAACCTCAGTTTGGCCACGGGCGACATGTTCGTTGCTGCAGGCGGTGCCTCGACGTCGCACGCATTGTTTGACTTGACGGGAGACCTCAACCTCACGTTCGGTCTCCGCTTCACCTACCGCGGCATGAACTCGTGCAAGTCTCAGGCCCTCGATTCGTTGTTTGGACTGGTCATTGTGGCTGGTGTCGCCGCCGTGGCCAAGTCGACGTTGTTGGTCGGGTGCAAATTGACAGCGAATCACGGGCAACGTGACGACGGCGGGTCGGTAGCTCGGGGGCGGTCCCATGAACCAATCAAGTGTGTGTAAACATGCCTCAAAACATGCAGATCATCTTCATGCGACGAAGAGGCGGAGCACAACCACGCCGTCGAGTCCGCGTGCGCCGTTGCCGTGACGATTGTCCCAATAGATCCCCCTCGTTCAGTGGATCGCAGTCGAAGAAACACTCGAGCACGTTTCGTGGAACTGTCTGCCGCCTAGGCGCCTGGGATACGACTCGTCCACGTATAGAGATATGGATTGAAACTCATTTCGATGGCGCCAAACCGCCGGTGCTTGTCGCTGCCGCTGCTGGCGCCCAACGTGGTCACACTCATCTCGCCAGAGTCAAACTTCGGTTGCGGCCTCCAAACCAAGCTCGTTCACAGTCTTATCCGGGTCCCAAGGTCCCCAGCACCATTCCAGTGTCGAAAATAGTTGCCGTCCCGTATTTATAGCTCCAGCGATGTCCGCCCTAGCGTACATATCGGTGTACTTGTGAATTGTGCCCCCCAGAGCGATGCACAACAACGTTGTCACGATCGAGCCGCTGTCGTGGCGATATCGAATCGAGCCGGTCGCGTCAGGCGGCGCGATCTTCACGGTGCCGTGCCACAAGCCAACGGCCCAAGTCGTGTTCCTGTCGGTTTTCATGGCCATTTGGCTTGGCATGGGCATCTTCGCATGGTTGGGGACGGGGAGTCCCATTCCGATGATCATGACGCTCTTTGGCGCCAGCTTATTGGGATGCATCATGGCGGCCATCTTGACCGGGGTCGAGTACGTGACGGTCACCCCCACCGTGTTCACGTACAAGTGGAAAGTCCTGTGCTTTGAACGCACCAAGCACTTTGGGACACAGCACATGGGCCGGGTGCACACGATAGTCAAGATGGGCGGCAGCCGGAGCCGTCCGTCCGTTCGACACCTCCTCGGGTTCCAGTACGGCGGTGCAGTCGTCGAATTCGGTTACTGTTTAGCCCCAAACGAAGTCGAACCGTTCATGCTCGAGTTGGCAAATTTTCTCGTGGACCATGCCAAACCAATAGCGTTGGGCGCCCCGTCCCCACAAAACCCGACGTTCCCTACAGCGTGGGCGGCGCCCCCCGTCGCAATTCAAGTCGCCCCCTCGTACGACTCGCAGCAGAAACAGAACGACTACTAACATATCAACAAAGGTCGTCGCCTTGCCTTCGCAGAACGTACGCGAAAGGGTTGGAAGTGGTGCTGCCGACTTGAAACAGTCATGGGCACCATCCATGGGACCACGAGCTGCAGTAGCACATGTCGACTTTTTCTCACACATCCAACGCACGCGCAGTT
>NW_008580186.1:28875-32712 GCF_000520115.1 Aphanomyces invadans | reverse complement strand
CGGTTCAACAAGCGCAAGGCTTGGTTCAGTGGCACACACAAGCTCTACGGGGTGAAAATTGACGCGTCAGTGTCCCCTCAGGGATTTTGCGTTGATATGAGGTCAACTCACCTTGGCGTGACTCACGACCTTGCGATTCTTCGCTCGCGCTTGAACGTCCACCTGAAGGCCCTGACAAAGACAAGCAGCGAGGTCAATGAAATTGACAACGGCGAGCACAACGTCACGTACCCTGACATGTGGGCAATGCTTGTCGATATAGGCTACTGCGGTATCCTGGACCACCTGCGAGGAGTTCATCCGAAGAGAAGACCTGTGGGCGGATACCATGGTGCTGATGACCAAGAGAGGAACCGTCGTGTATCCGCTGACCGTGTCCTTGTGGAAAACTCCTTCGGTCGGGTGGGCTTGTTGTGGAAGATATCCTACACTACGTTCTGTTGGGGACACGACATATACGAAGGTATTCAACGACTTACGTTTGCACTAAGAAACTACCACATATCCCTGCTGCCTTTGCGCGCGGGCGACGGTACTTGTTACCGGTCTGTACTTGCCCGCTACGAGGAAATGGCCCAGGAAAAGATAGATCAAAAGCGACGACGCCAACAGCAAAGCCGACGCCGTCGCCTCGAGAGAATAGCTCTGGGTCGTGGACTTGCCGGTGGCACACATCCATCTTCGAGGAGAACGGGTGCTTCATCAACAAATGCCTGCATGAATAAAATACAGTTGGTGGGCTTTTACTTACTTGTAATGGACATAGAGGTTATAAACACGTTAAATAGTGTTCCGAACGCTCAAATTCCTCGCTAATAGGTTTAAACAGTCGTTTTAAAAAGGTAAAAATTCCAAAACCCGGTAAACGGATTCGTCAAACTTCTTGACGGGTATTACCCTTTTTCTACTGTTTATAACCTGTTTATAATTGTTTAACGTGTTCACTACCTTTTTAAACCCCTTTATACCTTTTCGAAACCCTTTTGCATGCTAAATAGCGAAATACCCGCCCTTTCATCGTGAACTAATTGGTGTCTGGGTAATTTGTCAAGAGTCGTTGATAATTGGAAGTTTGAGATGAACTGATCTGTCAAACTGAAAATCGTTTGTTGCAACGGCTTTTGTCATTCACCCACTTTATATAATTCCCCCAAAGTCCCGTCAAAACCAACCGCTATTCCTAAATTTGCTCGTCCTGACGAATAAGGTAGAAAGTGGTGTTGGCTCTTATTGAATGTCAGAGGGATTTTCAAACTTTTCAGGGCATTCATGTACGAGTACAGCGAATCAAATTAGGCATGCCAAGCAATACGTTGCGGATGTCTCTTGTGGGGAAGCATGAGTTATATGCGAAGCATTTAAGCAAGCCTAATGTATCCTACTCTACTCTGGACAAACGGGCAGCTCAAACATTTGGACTCGCAACAACTCCATCGAAGTCGACTGTCTCACACGCTTTCAAGAGCTACAGCACACCGAGACTGCGTGCCGCATGGCCAAGCGCACGAAGGTGCAGCGGGTCGTGCTGACGGTGGTCAAAGTACAGCAAGCGGAGTGGGTTCTGCGAAGAGCTCGGCGTGTACATCACTGGCGACCTCATCAGGCAGCAGACTCGAACGATCTGCGGCGTACTCGGTGTCAGAACATACCTTCGCTTCTCCAATAGTTGGCTGTACAGATTCCAACGGCAAAAGAGTTTACCAGCAAGGGGCTGCACGGCAAGGCAGGATCTATTTCCCCTCCATATCGAAATCTTTCTTAATGTCAGCATGTCACCACACCAGTCCATTGCGCGATATCGGAAGCCTAAGACGAGGAAGTGATAGAAACGTATCACGATGGCACTCACCACGAACGCAGCTGCTGAAGCGAGGAAGAGCGAGCAGATAGCTGCAAGGCCAGTGGAATAAATTCAAGAGTGAATTACTGTTCGTTATAAACCTCCGACCTCTGTGGATATGAATGGCTGTGGTAGCTTCTATATGAACATGAAGATTGTTGATCAACGACCAAAAATCTCAACACTTCCCTATCCTATGTTGGTTGTGGGTCAGCCTGTGCTGTCCAGTTTGCATCTTTGGCATGGCTGCGGTGGACATCGCGGCGTTCTTGAACCAAAGTGTCCACGTCTCCCGTGGACACTTTGGTCAAGATATCGGCGAGTTGGTCGGCGGTCCCTACGTGGTGGATAGCGATGGTGCCATCGACGACCAGTTGCCGGACGTAGTGAAACTGGACGTCCATGTGTTTGCTCCGCTCGCTGACACCGCTCCCCTCGGCTGTCGCAATTGCCGACTTGTTGTCGCATAAGGTAAGTGTCGGTGAATTTTGATTATCACCTAACTCTTGCAAAAGGCCGCGGAGTCAGACGACTTCCTTCGCAAGCTCCACCAACGCGACGTACTCGGCTTCGCAAGTGGACAGCGCCACGACCCGTTGGCGTGCGGACTTCCACGACACCGCTCCGTCGCCAACAAAACACACAAAACCTGTGGTCGAACGGCGTCCGTTGCGATTGGCCCAGCTAGCGTCGCTGTAGCCGACGAGTCCACATTGCTCGTCATGTACATGAGTCCATGATCGAGAGTCGTCTTGACGTATGGAAATAAACGTTTGGCACCGACCATGTGGGGTTCACGCGGGTCGTGGAGGTGTCGAGACAGACGTTGGACGGCGTGGGCGATGTCCAGTCGTTTGCACACCATCAAGTACATGAGTGATCCGACCATGGATCTGTCGGTTGACTGATCGGCCGAGGGTTGTGATTCATCGTGTCATAGGTCTTCGCGGGCGTCCACTTCGGGAGTAGCACACCCATGGCAGTCGGTCATGCCGAACCGGTCCAGTACCCTCTTGGCGTAGGCACACTGGGACATTGTAAGTTCTCGCTTGTAGTTGATCTTGATCCCTGGGAAGTATGCGGCTTTTCCTTGGCGTTTCAGCTTCATCTTAGCTTCGAGCAATCCTGTTGGCTGCGTCGTCCGTCTTGGTCATGACGAGAAAGTGGTCGACGTAAATGCATATTAAATCCATCTGCTCCCCTGACCTTCTGATGTAGAAGCATGGGTCGCACTGACTGGGGCGGAAACCGACGGAGACGAGGATCTTGCGGCAGTGGTCTTGCCACGCTAGCGCTGCTTGTTTCAGGCCGTACAGCGCCTTCATGAGCAGCATCATGCGCTTGGTGCCGTCGGCGTAACCGGGTGGTTGGTCGACGTAGAGCATAATGCCATTGTCCATGGAGGCTTGAACGAAGGCCGTGTCGGCGTCAGCTTGAACGATGACGAACCCCTTTGCGACTACGAATGCGGCGCACTTGCGAACAGTTGCCATCTACACGACAGGGGAGTACGTGTTTGAATAGTCGATCCCTTCTACTTGACTGTAGCCCTTGCACACCAAACGAGCCTTGTAGCGAACTACGACGCCGTCGGAGTTGGTTTTCTTGGCGTATGTCCATCGCGACCCGACTGCCTTTCGTCCTGGTGGTAGTGACACGAGTTTCCACGTCCCGACGTCGTTGAGCTGCTTGAGCTCAAGTTGCTCGGCCTTGGTCCACTCGTCCCGTTGCGCGACGCCATGGCCTCTCTGTGGCTGTTGGGTACGTCATCTGCTATCGGCAAGGCCAAGCTAGCGAACTCAACTCCTTCCACCGTCATCGACATCGAAACATGGTCTTCCTCATTCGCGGCGTTGGCATCGCCGCGGGTTGCTCGGTTCAGGTCGCGCAGGGCACGGTCAACGGGGTCGTTCCCTTGACGGTTGGTGGGTGCTTCATCCACATATCTGGACGGAGTCCTCATGGTCCTTCTGTCGCGCAGGACCATTCCTCGATTT
>NW_008580186.1:27334-28775 GCF_000520115.1 Aphanomyces invadans | reverse complement strand
AACCGACGGAGACGAGGATCTTGCGGCAGTGGTCTTGCCACGCTAGCGCTGCTTGTTTCAGGCCGTACAGCGCCTTCATGAGCAGCATCATGCGCTTGGTGCCGTCGGCGTAACCGGGTGGTTGGTCGACGTAGAGCATAATGCCATTGTCCATGGAGGCTTGAACGAAGGCCGTGTCGGCGTCAGCTTGAACGATGACGAACCCCTTTGCGACTACGAATGCGGCGCACTTGCGAACAGTTGCCATCTACACGACAGGGGAGTACGTGTTTGAATAGTCGATCCCTTCTACTTGACTGTAGCCCTTGCACACCAAACGAGCCTTGTAGCGAACTACGACGCCGTCGGAGTTGGTTTTCTTGGCGTATGTCCATCGCGACCCGACTGCCTTTCGTCCTGGTGGTAGTGACACGAGTTTCCACGTCCCGACGTCGTTGAGCTGCTTGAGCTCAAGTTGCTCGGCCTTGGTCCACTCGTCCCGTTGCGCGACGCCATGGCCTCTCTGTGGCTGTTGGGTACGTCATCTGCTATCGGCAAGGCCAAGCTAGCGAACTCAACTCCTTCCACCGTCATCGACATCGAAACATGGTCTTCCTCATTCGCGGCGTTGGCATCGCCGCGGGTTGCTCGGTTCAGGTCGCGCAGGGCACTCAACTCCATCCACCGTCATCGACATCGAAACATGGTCTTCCTCATTCGCGGCGTTGGCATCGCCGCGGGTTGCTCGGTTCAGGTCGCGCAGGGCACGGTCAACGGGGTCGTTCCCTTGACGGTTGGTGGGTGCTTCATCCACATATCTGGACGGAGTCCTCATGGTCCTTCTGTCGCGCAGGACCATTCCTCGATTTCCGCTCGCTGGCGCAGCGTACGTACGCGTCGGTCTCCCTGGTGTGCCGATCTCCGATGAGTCGATGTTGAACCCTTTGTAGAGGGTACTGGCGTCGCCGATGAACGTTTTCGGTGGGACCTTGAAGTGGCTTCGGGGCTTGGTGGCGGTGGTTGTTTAGTGGTGAGTCTTGGCTGGTATGTCTCCCCTTGGATAAGAGCTTCTTCATCTTCGTCGTCGGTATCATCATCGGTCGTGATTAGGTACTAATCAATGGGGGTTCGTTCCCCGATGAACTCGTTCTCGCAAAATTGGACGTGGACGCTGGTGACCATCTTCTGGTGCTCCAGGTCGTATAGTTTGTACGACTTCTGGTGTTCAGCGTATCCCATCATCACACACTTCGTTGGGTGCGAATTTGTCCCTCTTTTCAGGCTCCTTCATGAGGTTGTAAGCCACGCATCCGAAGACCCGCAACTTGTCCAAACGCGCTGGGTGGCTGGTGAACGTTTGGATGGGATACTGGTGGCGCTGGGACCGTGCGGCACTCGGTTTTGGATGAAGACGGCCGTGTTTACGGCCTCCGCCCACCGCCGTTTGGCCATTCCGGCGTGG
>NW_008580186.1:23133-27234 GCF_000520115.1 Aphanomyces invadans | reverse complement strand
GGCTGCAAGACCTCACGTGATTGTTCCACAAGGGCGACCTTGGGTTCGAACAGGATGCATCACCGCTGCCGTTGGAAACGCTACCGCATGCCTGCACAAAAGTGGTTGCCTATTGTGATGTAGCACCCCAAAAAGTTGCGAGAGCCAATGTAGGCAAGTCGTTCCTGAGCGTCGACGAGGTCAGGAAGGGGAGTTACCCCGCGGCTGCAGTTCTCCACAGTCGGTCGGGCAATCACAAGGATGTCTCGAATTCAACTTACTGTTACTGTAATCACGACAGTTAGCGCGGAGGTACAGCCCCAACGATGGAGTTATGACATCGTTGTTACCTAGAATAAGTACTCTCGTTGGAGCAAAAGTGTTGAATGTATATACAACAACTCGTCTGGAAGCGGTCTACCAGCCGCGCTTTCCGACGGTTTGAAAAGAATGGCGTTCCTGTTGGGCCACGATTGGGGCTCGACCCTCGCCAAGCCACTGCCAGTTGATATAGTCTACTCTCGACCTCCGCTGCGATGAGCGCAACGGTCTTGTTCTGCTGCCTGCTGAGGCCTGAAATGAATTAGGGGAATCATCAGGTGCCATTGCCCCCAAGTTCTACGTTGGAGCAAATGCAAAAGTCAACAATAACAAACTTCAATTAAAAACGACTGACACGGCCCCACCTCGCTCCCGTACGCTCGAACACCATGACATCGTTTGCGCCCAACGGCTCGTTCACCCTCTCGTGGCTAGTTCGATGGGGCATGCAATTGCAACTCGAATGAGGTATCGAGAAACACTGTAGGATGGAAACTGTGAATTTTAAATCCGTTTTAAAAATCGAGCCCAGAGACGGAACGTTCGTCGAATGTTCGCGAGGGAACGAGGCCAACCAGACACGGCGGCACTGGACCCAACTCAGCCCGAATCGCGTCTGGCCTCAACTGGTTGCTCAGCCGGTCCGCTGGCCAAGTGGTCAGCACGAGGAGGCGCTTCCACGTCGCCACACCTCGATGCACCGGCCAGCCAAGACAGCAAGGTACACCGTCCACCCGCTGCCGACAGGAGGGGGCATCCAAGTGGTTGTGCCTGTGTGTCCACACATGGGGCGGCTCTGCGTGTGGACCGCCGTGCATGCGCTGTTTGCCACGGCCGTTCCTGTCATGTTTGTCCACGACATCCCCGTCCAAGTGATCGTGTTGTGTGCGATTCCCATCACGTTTGCGCTGGGGGCGTACTTGGGCTGGGCGCTGTGGCAGCTCCGCGGGGTCGAAACGTACGAAATCACGCGCCACTCGTGGCGGTACGAAAGCGGCCTTGTCGGGCTGATGCATTTCACCAACGTCCACTACGACTTTCACGCGATGGGAACCACCCACCTCGTCATCGAACAAGGCGGGCGGTTCGGGTTTGAAGGCCACTTGAAAATGGGCCACGCGTTTGGCGGCGAACACGAAGTGCAGTTGTTTTTGGCCGATGTCGAAGCATGGACGATGGCGCGGAGCCAGCGTGGCAAGCACCCGCCACCGTGCACAACGACTCGTTCAGCAACGTCGCCGGAAGCTGTCACCCTGTACTCGTTGGAAGACTTGCCCATCGTGGACGACGACATGCTGAACGCCATGATGATGCCAATCTTGGATTTGTCCGACCGCGGCGGCCAAAATAACGACATCCTGCGGCTCTTGTAAAGGCGAGGGATGTCATAATATTTATTGCAGTGCCATAGCGCGGGAGCAGGACGGTTTGACACGTTTGTTTCGGAACACGTATAAATGTGCACAAAAGTCGATCATGTTCTCCCATAAGGTCAACCCACCATGAAAATGTGCTCATGCAGCAGAATTCTTGGACCACGACAACGGGATTCGATGCACGCGGGCCACTTCACCTCGACGCCGGATGGACCACGGTTCGTTGTCGACGGTGAAACAAATCCGTCCGATGACTTGAAAGCTCTCGACGCGGGATACACGGATTTCCTGGGTGTGGCCGGGAATGGAGCCACCGTCGATTTGGTGGTCGTCGCGGACGCCGCAGTGGCAACAATGGTCGAAGGCCATTCGTTCTTGGCTATCGTTGGATTGCCTCCAACGTGCTTTGCACTAACCTCGACGGAGGCATTGCGCTACAGCTTACCTCGCTGGCAAACCTGCAGAGCGAAACGACAAGCCGCCGCAAATGTTGCTACGATTGCAGCACGAGAGACTCGAGGCTGACGCTAGGATCTAGCGCCCGCAATCGAATGCAAGAATTCCAGTGGTTTGTTTGAATTGCAGAGTGCCCTTGAACGGGTGTCCTATTAACTTTCTACAACGTCGGGGGCTTGAAGTTCTTGTGGTACGTCACGTTGGTGTACACAATTCGAGCGTAGCTGCTATCACGCGGGCAGAAATCAAACTTAATGGCGTCCCATGGCGCAGGACCCGTCGCCGCCGCGGGGGGGTGGAAAAGGGGTTTGCCTTTCTGGTACGTCTCGTACCCCCCCAAGACGAGCGACACCACGATGGCAAAGACCGCCCACGCCTTTTCGAGCTTGTTCACTTTGTTGCCAAAGTGCTTGAGGTAAAACACGATCGGGAGGATCATGCAGCAGAGGGCAATGCACGACGCCCCCGTGAAGTCAACCAAGTCCAACAGACGGTCCTTCCACACGCACGCGATGGCGACGGTGCCAGCGACCACGAAAATTCGAAGGACCGCTACCCTAGGATACACGCCCGGTTGGCGATACGTTTGCGAGTCCAAATCGTGGTCGTCAGGTGCGACAATGTCCGCTTTGTTCAAGGACTCCGCGGGCTTGTCGTCACCGGGGGTCGCCGCCGCTTCGAATCCGCCTTCGATGGGCTGGAGCGCATCCATGTGCTTGTGCAGCCCAAACACGAGCCGTTCCAAGATGTAGAACGCGGGCGTGATAATCACACCAAACGCAATCGTGACGTGCAACTGCATAAACAGGTTTGCCAAAATGACGCCGCCTCGGTTGGCCGTGAACCCGAGTTTTGTGGGAGCCCCAGCAATCGAAAAGAGCAAGTTGCCGGGGATTTGGCATCCGACGACAGACACCCCCGAGATCGCGACCGCCATAAACAGGACGGAAATCAGTCCCAGCGTGAAGTAGATGATACGGGGCATGCGCTCCGGCTCCGAGTGTTCGCGCTGCAATGATGGCACAACAATGCCCGCGCCATACGCCAAAGCCAAGCTTCCGAACACCGACGCTGTTTGGTCAAACGTGACGATCGGTGACGGCGTGCTCACGCCCGCCGGAATCGGACTCATATTGTCGACCAAGAGGTAGAGCGCAATGACGTCGGCCAAGACCGTGCCCAGTGCCCCCGCAGCCGCCGCGAATGCACCTTCTTTCAACGTCGGGATCAAGCACACGGGAAGTAGCGACAACCCCATGACCACAATCCACGTTTCAACTTCATAGGAGTCGGGAAACAAGATGGAACAGATAATGCCACCAAGGACCAAGAACGCAATCGGGACCAGGATGCACGTCAGCATGTGCGTGATCAAGACCAGCCATCGACCCGGAGCCCCAAGGCAAAACTGGCCTAAATCGCTGTACGTTCGGACACTCTTGGGGGCGTCCAAGAGCACCTTGGAGATACACACGGTGCCGTAGATGTTGACGGCAGCCATGAAGACTAGTGCAGCAGTGGCCCAGCCATAACCGACTTTGGCGTAGTTCCCCGGCATGCTGAGCGTCCCGATGCCGTAGACGCAGCAAAAGAGTGAAAACGACATCTTCAAGTCCTCCGTCGTCAGGAATGGCTTCCCCATCGTGGCTTGCGAGCGAATGCAAAAGTGATGCCATGCGAGTTGTGGGCGAAAGGGCGCGGGGTAGGGCTATCCTGGAACAAACGACCGTTAGGAGTAAAATTCGATGAATAAATGGAGCCTTTGTTCGCCGGTTCTGGCGAGGAGGACCAGCTACGGGACAAGAGCTTGCTTGCGCACAGACTAATCCCCTACGGCAAGGCTAGACCCCAAAACACAATAGCTCGCTGACGTTCGCAATTGAGAATGGTGCAAGTTATCTAAACACTTCAACTGCGTCAATTGAGATGTCGTCGTCGTACTATTTGTTGTTTCAGAGCAGGTCTGGAT
>NW_008580186.1:11977-18366 GCF_000520115.1 Aphanomyces invadans | reverse complement strand
AATCGCCAAGGAGTTGAGCTCGTACCACAGCAGTTCAACTCGTACGCGACCATCAGTGGTGTTCTGAGTGCAATCAAGTATTTGTACACCGAGCGATCACAACCATTAGAAAACGACTTGGTGGTAATGATGGCAGGTTGTATATATTGCATATTGTCTTTCAACTTTCACATCACTCACGTTTTGAATGATTAGAGTTTAGCGCTGGCTACAAGCGCAAAGTTGCCCAACTGCGCTCAAAAGGCGAGATACGCATTACAGAGGGAAAGGCACCGATATCTGTGTCAGGTACATGAATATTGTATTGACGGCAACTTATATATTCGATATGAATACTCTGAATTGTAGGTTACCAGTATTTGGCACTTCGGGCCCTGCAATCGACGAAGGATGTCAATTTGTGCGTGACGTCCCATGCATTCTTGGTATTTTGCTGGAATTTGATGGCCCGATCTGTTACAACGGCGTCAATCCGTTTAGAACACGTGACATGGAAATGTATTTTATGTTGTAGCATTTAGATTATTCACTTCCAAGGTCGTGGTGTAGGCGATGCACTTGTTGTCGAATTCGGTTTGGCTAAAAATGACCAGACTGGAGAGATGTGCTACCCGCGGCACGTGTACGCAAACCCAACTCGTCCAGAAATATGCCCCATTTTAAGGCTTGCAGTGTTTTGCTTTCTGTATAAAATCGTTGTAGTACTATATTACACAATGATTGTGACACTTGATGCATAGCTTGACAATACTTCTGTTCACCCGTCCACCCCAAAACGTTGGACTGACGACATTGCTGTTCGGCGCAAGTGCTAAAGAACGGTTTTCGACGTGGTTGGCATCTACGTGCAATAACTCCCGCGAAGACATCCTGGCGTTGGGTTTGTCTATCTCTGAGCTGGGCAGCCAATCATTCCGAAAGGGGGTCGCAACAGACCTTGCAAATATCCCTGGTGGACCTCAGGCCATTTCTATTTGGCTCCGTGCAGGTTGGAGTTTGGGGAACGTGCAGAGCCGGTATATTTTTCAGGGGGCGGGCGGAGACCAATTTGTTGGATGTGCAGCATCCGGTGCTTTATTGCAGTGGAATTAGAGATTAACAGTATAACTGGTTGTGTAGGATTGATGTTAACGACGCCTCTTTTGCAACCCTTTCACCTCACCTTCATGGGGCTGCATTGACGTCGGTCCAATGGGATCCCATATTGCCGGGGTTCACCACATACTACCCTGCAACGTTTCGATGCACAGTGCCATTCTTGTTGGCATCATTGGCCTGTCACTTTGATTGGATCAAGTCAACGTTGGCACGAAATCATCCGTTGTTCTTGTCCCATGTGTGGACAAGTGGTATTTTGCCGCAACTCTCCGAGCAAGTTCTCTGACAAGAGACATCCAAAGACGCCCATTCTAGAAACACGACACGAATTCGTTTTGATTTCTGCATCCAGACTTGGCCAAGATTTCATCGTTATTGACAGTTAAACATCGCATATTTTACGTTAAATCAATGGACTGCGTTTTATCGCGAAGGAATTGAGGTAAAACCTCGATGAAGTCCGGATACATCGGGAAATTCGTGCGGTTAACTTATTCCAGATAAACATGAAGATATCAGTATGTGCCAGAATGTCCACATATATCCATAGATATGGGGCAAAATGACCATTCGTTTAAATTCAATTCCTCGACAATTGCTTAACTCGTTGAAAATCCGGACCGTTACTCGTCTTGAGCTAGGCATAAGTCTTCCTTCACGAAAAAACGACAGTTGAAATAGTTATGTAAATGTAAGGCAAGTTGTTGTAGTCTTTAGATGGCTTGCACCATACAGGGAATGACGGAAATTCTTCCCCCGCAGTACTAGACCACCACCACCGCATTCATTGCACCGTTGTTGCCCGAGGACATGCAACACCCGCTATCTCGCTCGTAAATGCTTGGAAAAATCGAGCACAGCGTTGAGCCAATCAAATCACGTCCGTCAAAAATAGAAATCCGACTCAACACTTACTTTCACAAGGTGCTGCATAGTATTACTAATACCGATGGAACTAAGAGTACTAATATATCATTCGTCGAAAGAGCGGCATGAAAAACCTCTCCCGTCCGGATATGTTAACCGAATGCCGACCGACGACAACCACGTTGGCACATTTTCACCAAGACCCACAGCGACCTGGACATGCGGGGCTGGGTCAAGCTGCTGACGGTCGTGGCCTTGCTGGCCGTGCCAAGCGCAGAGGCCCGTGGTATGTCCGTGGCAAAGAAGTCGAAGCATTGCAAGCGTGACCACCTTGTTTGTGACGATGGCTCGAAAGTGTACCGAAACAAGCTGCTCGACTGCAAGTTTGACTTGTGCCCAGAAGACCAAGATGAGGAAGAACCGAACGAGCCGGACGATGACCTCGACGATGACGAGGATTATTATTTCAGTGAGGACGACAAGGAGGACGACGATGTAGACGAAGGCGACGATGTCGAAATCTCCGACGCTATTGTCGTTTTCTCGTCGCCCTTGCCGTCATCTACCCATGTGCGACATTCTGAACAAGCCTTGAATGGGGTAGCCAATGTGACATCGCACCCAAACATGACCAGTCCAGCCAAGAACGCGACATCTCCTGGTGTCCTCGAGTCCACCGCATCAACCCCACAAGGGATTCCAAATAGTTCCATCAACTCAACAGCATCCAATTCGTCCAGTGCAAACAACACAATCGTGATCCCGGAAAGCATTCGACCTGCTACGTCTTCAACACAAAAGCCGCGCTCGACGAAACAGACGAAAAGGAGCAAACCACATGCTCCTGCCACTTCCACTACACCTCCCGCCACGACCGCTACAATTGTTCCAACCGCGCGCCCCACTCATACAACGCAGGAACTACCGGTCACCACTGACCCGTCCAAGTACACGGAGTCCCATCATCCTACGGCTGCCACCGTCGCGACGACGCAGCCCCCCCTCGCAAAGGGGTGGCAAGTCCTCCCGTCCGCACCCGCGCACGTCTGGTCTGCGCTGAGCGATGCCTTTGCCCACTACAAGAACAACGACGACGTGTGCACACTGTTCAAAGTCGAGCCATCGTACGTTGAGTTTTGGAACGGCACGTACCACGTGATCGCCCATGCTGACTGCCGTCTTCATGACGTGATTGCGTTGGCTGGCAAGTTTTCGCTCGTGTTCCAGACAACGTCCGATGGGAATTCGACTGCCGAGCCCGCTACTCGACTTGAACTTACTGCATGCGGGTGGGAGGATCGGTGGGGCGTTGTCGTCAATTGGCTCATCGTGGACACGCAGACTGGCGCCGGGCTGTGCGAAACGCCGCATGAAAAAGCCCACTTCGACGCGCAGCCGTTGAAGTATGTCCAGGCGCATTCGAATTCCTCCGAGTCGTCGATGGCGAGTCTGTCCCAGATGGCTCATGGCGTTGTCCACAACATCGTTCAAGACAAGTCCAAGGTGGCGGGCGTCGCGATTGCCGCCGGTGCCGTGAGTGCGCTTGTCGTCGTGGCCATGGGCGCCCTCGTGTGTCGCAAGCAGCGACAGTCCGCGGCAGATTCGGACGACGAGGACGAGGACACTGTGCTGGAGAAGGTACCGTTGAGCTCCACGACAAGCCCGCTGCCACAGCCAGAGGAAGTCGAGGAGGGAAAATTCCAGTGAAATTCGTTTGTGTGTTTATTTTGAAAACGCCGTTCGCTTTAATGCACTTTCACTGTGCCTTGACACTATAAGGATCCAATTGCATGCGCGCACACTTGCAAATCTCGAGGTGGGATGTCGTTGTCAATGCCGTTGCCGTCGAGAGCTATCAAAGTCGCACAGTCCCTGTTGAGTACAGCCATAAATGTTCTCAACGCCCACACCAGAGTTACTCAAAGAACGGGTAGCCAACTCTCCTTTGGATCGTTGTAGACGGCTTCAGTTCACGCAACAAGCCGCTTGTGGCCTGCTCAAGGCTCGCTGCAACATGCGTCGGTGAGTGCTGGGGGTCTCCTTGGGCACACGTTGAACATTTGCAATTAACTGTGTGTTGGCTGCGAAGGCTCGTCAACAACGGCAACGATCTCGCTCGATGGAAACCATCGGCTGGATGACATGCACGGCTCGCGGATCAGTAGTTGGATTCATGCGGAGCAGACAACGAGCGACAAATGTCCGGGTACGCCTTGCTTGCCAGTGCCAGTGCTTTCATGTTGTGTGTTCGGCATCGACGTCATGTGCGCAATGAATACGGGGATAAGCGAATCGTTTCTAGTGTACAAGCGTAATTAATATTGATACATCAAACACAAGGGGCGGGGAAGGAGGGCCAACAACACCCTCTACAACACATCGTGCCACGACGCAGCGGCTGCCTTAAGGCGGCCGAACCGGATCACGACGGGACGCGAGGCGTCGCGCAGTTTGGCCAGAGTTTTTGTGAGCCCCATCGACACGACCGTGTCGCCTACAGCCCCAGTCGTCATTCAAGCAAAGTGTCCAAATGGATGTCATACCGTTGACTGTCAGAATCGCAACGCCGGACACGATCGCGGGGTATCGAGCGGCTTCAGAATTGGGGAGGCATTCTTGAACTGTTGGATATTTTCGCGTGGGGTCCATGCTACATGGACATGAGCAGCATGCTTCACAGTTGGAAGGGAAACTCACGCGAGCTTGAGGCCGATAGCACTTTGAGTGAATATCACGTCAAACTCATCGACGACTTCGCTGCATTTCTCCGGCTGTGCGACCGGGGATGCTCCTTCCGAGTCGGACGAGTTGCCCGTGGCCATCGAGGAGATTGTACCGGGGGACAACGGCGGAGCCTTGTCCATTCCTCGGTGACTATCTCGACGTAGCACCGCGCGGGCAAGTGTCAACGGTGGTGCTGGTTGCGCAAGCAAGTAGGCATTGTCATCATGCGGCGTCGTGTAGTACAAATGCAGGAGGGATACGAATCGAGCGCTGGTTGTCGTCTTGGCCTGCTCCTGACGGGCATAGGCATTGACAGCTTGCTGACCCATGCCGTCAAGGGCACATAACTGCTGAAAAAAGCGGTGGCTGCTGTTGCTGGAATTGACCTTCACTGACGGTGGCAATTGGTTTATGAACGAATCGTCTGGCACAAGCAAGTTGGAGGTAGCTTCGACTTCATCGTGAGGGCGAATGCTGGTGTGAATAGGCTGGCGCAAGTCGACCACTGGACAGCATGTTTTACTTCAAGGAACTTACAAACATGGTCGGTTGCAATACCGCATCGGCGAGACTTGTTGAAGAGCACTTCGAGCGTGATGTTGGGGTGAGCGACCGACAACGCCTTAGCCTGTGTTATGAGGGCAGAAGCAGGACTGTGCGGGTCACACGTGATGTCAAACTTTCGCACATGAACGTGAAGCCTAGCGAGGAGAGGAACAAATCAGCCAGGAAAGCGTCGACGCTAGGACAGCGCACCGAAGCGGGAGCTGCGGCATCGAAGCCATGCGACCTGGACACAAACTGCAGAGGTTGTGTCGGTCGGTGAAATAAAATTTCGATTTACATTAAAATATATGGTCATTTGTATGTGTACCAGTAGAGACTTCGGATTGGTCGGACAATGTGCACATCGTAAAGATCAGGCGCCAACGACGACATTTCAAACGTGTGAAGATATGGTCGTGGCATGGGCGTTGAGCAAACAAATCTGTAAAAACGACTTAGCGTCTCTTCTACGTGGCTCGGCACGCTGCTAGCAACTGGCTCGACGTAGTGGCAAAGCATTCCTTATCTAGGGGCTTTGAACTCAGCCTTCCCAACTGAATCGTCGGCGTGCTGCAAGGGCAGTGCTCATAGCAAGATCTTGGGACCATTGTTCACCCAAGTGTGAGCGACACACACCTGCATTCCTCTGGAATTCAACCCTAACCTAGATCAACTCCAACCTAGATCAACTCCAACCTAGATTGCCAGAGGTCGACACGTACGAGGGGCCAAAATCCCATAGTTCAATCAAATCTGGATCAATTTTACTGAAACTTCGTATGTCGCCATGCGACGCTCTGAAAGGGCGACCCCTGCAAACAGATACCTCTGAAGGGTATTTCTCAAGATCTCCAACGAGAGCGAAAATTTCTCACGATCGTCCGAGTTGAACGTACATGAGGTATTTTTATTCCAAATCGTCCGTCGCGGCATGATTGGCTAAAAATCTGACGAGCTTAAAAGCATTGGAAGCCAGTCCCAAGTGGGTTTTAGTCGTCTCCTTCGAGAATTTCATCGGCCCGCTGCAATCACCGACCGCACCCGCCATCCAAGACGCTACACCGAGCGCGACAGCCACCGAGAGGTATGACCTAGCCACTTTCGATGTACACCTGGTCCACTATGCCAGGCATGCCGCGTCCTCCGGTTCACGA
>NW_008580186.1:7141-8447 GCF_000520115.1 Aphanomyces invadans | reverse complement strand
CATCACTCCGACTTGCAGCCAATCGAGTTGTTATGGGCTATTGTAAAGGGTGAAGTTGGTCGTCAATACACTACTCACACGAAGTTGGCGGATGTCCTCGTTCGACTACAGCGTGCATTCAAATATGTGACTTGTACTGGCATTCGTGGGTGCATGAAGAAGGCAAAATTGCAATTGCATGCATTGCATGCCCATATACTTGCTGTGGACAATGCTGTGGACACCACAGACTCCTCTGACGAAGACTCTTCTGAGAGTTCAAGCCATGGCTCCTCAAGCAAATCGGAAGCTTAGCCTTGCGACCACCTCTATGTCTTGATATTCTTGATAATACATGTTTACTGCTCATCCTGACAGAATAGATTGCTGGAGTGTCGTATGTCTTCGGGTGCCATCAGGAAATCTTAGAGATTATAGTATTATCCGTTGGACCCTCGTACGTGTCGACATCTGTGAAAAACATACTACGGGGTCTTCGGCTGCAGTGACGTTGCAACTCAGAGCTGCAGGTGTGGCGTTGAGTTCAACTGGCCTTTGGATTTTGCACTGATAGGTATGAATTTGACGTCGACACTACTACGTATATCGGACACGTGGACTCGATGAGCATTGTAATCGCGACTCCTGTCCATTCACCGCAAAGCGGCAACACACGCCGGTCGTGGAAGCGCTGGTGTTGCATGCTTTGCAATCGTGGTCATCTCCTTCATCATCGTCGCTCGAGTTGCGGGGCACGTTTCTCAATTCAGCGTGTCCGGTGGCTCCCATTGCTCGTGTCCACGCAATCCAAACCCCTCAGCACGAATCGAACTAATTGGTGCTGCAGGAAGAATCATTGCCGCCTACGCGTGTGTGTCTCTGTACTTGGGTCACGTTGTGAGCGTTAAGGTACGCGTCACTAGACAACGAGCGACATGGCAGCTGCCGCGTTTTCACGCGTTGCTTGCACCAGGTGCGCTAAGCAAAATCGACTCTAGAGTAACTCGCGCGCTGTGGAAAACGCATCGTCCAATTCAACGTAAATCAAACTGTCCACGATACAGAGACATACCAACGGAATTCTGCCCTCGGCTGGAGGCGGCGATCGTGCCATGGCGCCTGAATCGTAAGGGCGGCGCTGCTTGCCCATCACACATTTCATGTGGAGGAGAAAGCCACAGAGTCACACGGAGTGAACTCAAAATTTTAGGTTCCGATTGACGATTACAGTTCCAGATACAATATAATCCATAAAACTATTATCATTTTCATTCGTTCAAGGCGGCGACAAACGCAAGAAAACGGAGTCTGGAGAGCGTCCCCCGCA
>NW_008580186.1:0-968 GCF_000520115.1 Aphanomyces invadans | reverse complement strand
ACCAATCGATGACAATAGTATCTCCGTCCAAGCACATGATATGATACAAGATCTTGCTGTCGTCAAACAAAAACGATACACTTTGTTACTGATACTTAGAATGCTATTATCCTAATGTGTAAGGTATTATCCTGGAATGATCACCTTAGGTGCACAAGATGTCAAAGTAAGATTGCCTTTTGGTTGAGCGATTATGGTGACCGCTGTCATTCTCTGTGACCCTTCTTTGACTATTACCATATATACGTATTATTCCAGAAATATCTTGAACATCGCACCTGTGCGATATTGTTTTCATCTTATCGCACCAAGACGATAACTTCGCTCAATCATTAAGTTAAAACTTGCATTTAACCTTCCTCATTTCACCTGGGGCACATACTAATCGTTCACTCACAACAACATAAATATCTGGTGCGTTGTTTTGAACAACAATTTACTTGAACATTGCGCAATTTGGATTAGAAAAACCGTAGACTGTTCTCACAAAATGCACTAACACCCCTCGCGATTTTATATAACATTGGTTTGCCAGCAGCGAAAACGCTGGCCTGTAGTATGTGCTCAAATTGTATGAATCGCTCAGGAAGAATCTGAACAATACAGACATCAATCCAAAATACAAAATAGTATAAGGTTGTACGAGACAATACGATTAGTCGATTCACTCTTTGGACGCGGGGCCAACTGACGAGCAAGCTGATCTACCAGAGAGTGGTTCCGCGAAAAATCTGTGGCGTGCGCGGCCGAGAAGAGGCTGGCCATGATACAGCGAAGGATTGCCGATGGGGTTGAAGTGCCTTGTGGGGTATCCAATCTCTCGTCGACAATGGCTCCCTCTCAGTGACGATTTGGATTATTGGAAGTATTAACTAGTTATGAATGTACTAGTAGAACTTTTAACTTGGTCGCAACAAGTTGGTCGCGAGCACTCACTGACGTCGAAATTACAAAGTTTTGACCAATAA
>NW_008580185.1:547052-550414 GCF_000520115.1 Aphanomyces invadans | reverse complement strand
CTGCGTTAGAATGTGAGCAAACGCCACGGAGAACCAAGTCAATCTGCGACAAAAACTCTAAAGCAACACACATAAATCGATACGCTTCTAGCTGTACAAGTAAAAACACACGAGGATTGCAATCGTCTTGCCTCTATATGAGTATGTTAATATGCCATGCTTCATCCTACAGTATTGAAGTCAACTTATATCCTTTGGTCCCTCCAACTCACCCATAATCAAGCGTTACCATATGTATTCGTTGACGCAACGAACGAATTCCAGGTGCAGAGATAGTGCAACATCAGGTACCGGTACCTTGGAGCAAGTTTTAGTCCGTAGATAGCCTTTATCACCATGTTTTCACGACCAGGAGCGATAAAATTGGGTGGTTGCTTCATGTAGACTTCCGTATCGTCGTCCATGACGTCGTGGAGGAGTGCAGTCAGTCTTGACATCCATTTAACTCACGGACCACTTGTGGTAAGTAACCAAGCACATGACCAGATGTAGCGGATTGAGTCGAAATACTGGTGCAAAGATATCCGTATAGTCGAGACCTTCGCGCTGGAGGAATCCTTTCATGATCATGTGAGTCTTGCACTTGGTTAATTTGCTGATCACATCGAACTTGGTACTCCAAAATTACGCAAGCCAAAGCCTTGCGTCCTTCGGGCAAATCCATAGAAGTCCAGGTATCGTTGTTGACGTACTCGTCTTGAGCCATTTGGACTTGTTTGGACTTGCTTCAATATCCTTGAACGACTGAGGTACACATTGGCCAGGTCCACTGCGTGTGCCTGATGGATGCCGCCAGAGCTAACTTAGAGTCCATTGGGGAGTCTTGATCGCTGGAATCACCTGACGCATAACTTGGACCGGATGTATCCATGTCTTGATCGTCTTTGGCGTCGACGATGTACATGTAGATGGTGACACTTCCGGGGCTCCAACGTCGGTGCTTCCAGCACCAACTGAGTGGGTATCCGTTTGCTTGGTCCACCATGCCCTCATCTAGGGTGTGGCCTGGTGGGATGTGAATCACCACTTCATCGGACTCAATCAGTACGCGTTGCTTCGATCTTGGCGACGTGTCTTCCACAAACTAGACCTATCAACATTTGAACATATCACCAGGTTTGCAGTCGATCAGATGGTAGCTCTTGCACTGAGTCGAGTTCCCACAAACACGCACTTGATGGCTCGAGAATCCAACTAGTTTGCATGGACTCTTCAATGTACGCAAATAACGTGCACCCAATCGATCGAAGATGCTTGATGTTGGGCTTCCGGCCATGCAGGACTTCGAATGGGGACTTGCCGCCGAGTGCCATGGCGGGACTATGATTTCCTGTGTACCACGAAGTTGAGCGCTTCACCCCAGTATTTATTGTTCATGCCGCTTACTTGAAGGATGTACCGAGCATTCTTCATGAAGGTGTAGTTGGTTGGGCTTCAAGGCTATGCAGTTTTCTTCGGGTGAGTACGCGTTGGTGCAGTTGCACGATGCCGAGAGCACTGCAGTACGCTTTGACGTTCTTGTCCAGGCACTCCTTGGTGTTGTTCGTCATGACTGTCTTGAGTTGATAGCCGTACTGCCGCTCGGAGTATGCATGGAATTTCTTCACAACGACCAATGTTTCTGACTTGGACTCGAGCAGGAACAACCACTTGAAAAGCGAGGCTTCATTCACGAACCGGTCGTAGCGTCGCTTGCCACCGAAGGTTGGAGGTGATATGGGACCGCCTTTGTCATAGTGCACACGCTCCAACAGCACTTGAGCACGGTACGGGTGGGTGTTGCGGTAGTCATGCGCTTCGCTTTGGCCATTTCACACGTCTTGCCTGAGTAGTCTTGGGCCATGTCGGACTTGGTCAGGCACAAGCTATCCACCACACCGTCGCGTGCAGCTGCTTGATAGCTCCAAATTGTGGTGACCCCGTCGAAGTTGCCACCGCACCTGCTGGGCATCGTTTGCCGCACGACGCATGCGTTGACTTGACTTACAAACGGCATCAAAACATAAAGCCTACAGTGTTTTTCGAATCGGAGCACTGTAGTTTTCTTGATCGTAATTGCAGTCGACACGTCCCAGCGCGCGAGCTCAACGCCGTCGAGTTGAAGCTACCGGTAGCTAGCAGTTCTCGGTCACACCAGGCACATACTTGGCGTTGTGACGCGCGATGCAGTAGCTTTATTCCACTTGGATGCTCAACAAGCCACTGCGAAACACAGTCAGCGCGGAGTTGTCAGTCAGTCGTAGCGTCACAGCGCCACATTTCGTGAGCTTGCTGAACTCGGCCCGGTCACCGGTCACGTCTGCCGTGCACGCACTTGCCATTGTGTCGCCGGTTGTGATTGCAATCGCATCGTAGGCACGAAGGGGTCGTTCCGACATGCTATAGTCGATTCGCTGCTATTCAGTTTCGTTAAGCGCTATATCCAGTTCACATGTATGTAACTCACGCTTACGACGTTTGTCAAGTTCTGTCCACTTTGGCATCGTTGAATCCCGACCCAAAGCTCAACCTTCAGAGCAGAGAGTGGCAGTCGATGTAGTTAACTTCACGCGTTTCCACTTGGTGAGCTGGGTAGTAGTTGTGATTGTAGACTCCTCAGACATCACAGCGAGTGCATGATTCTATCCTGTTACACGAAACAGGATGGAACCTACTCGCCCTTGTCCCCAAAAACTACAATTCGATGGAATTTGTTTGCCTCGTTAACAGCAGCTCTGAACTCAAATTTGACCGACATAGCGAATGCGCTCGAGGCATTAACCTCACAGCCAATCGAATTGAGGAATGAGGAGATCTATTGATTCTAGAATGCAAAATCCAATTGTGTTGGGAAAGTGTTCGCCTGGCCTGCCTTCGATCTGGACGCAGCCTGGCTCCCACAGTTTTCGGCCCAGCACCTCTATCAGCACCAACCACCTTGCGCGATGTGCGAAATACACTGTTGGAGTGCATTCAACGCTTGCAAAATCCTCAAGAGATGGATTGATTGCATCCTCTCAAAGTTTGCTCAATGGCAATCGTGGTAGTTCGGTCTTCTTTAAGCTGATTATCGGGGGATAATCCACCAAACATGCCCTGCATGTATTATCGACGTGTAAGAGATCCAAACCATCGACTACGTTGCCAAGGGCATTCGCGATAGTTCATGGTTCATGTTTGCGAACAAATGTTTACCGTGGCGTCATGCTGCTATCACGGAAATGGCCACCCAACTGTGCCACGGTCGAAGACTTCCTGGCCAAAGTGTCTCACGTTATCCACCCTCCATCTGATCCAAACAGCTCGGTTCGATTAAATCCCCGATAGACACCAACGCCGCTAGAGTCCTTGCCGATGCGTTTAACGCGCCTCCACTACACCCC
>NW_008580185.1:536044-538551 GCF_000520115.1 Aphanomyces invadans | reverse complement strand
TGTGCCACGGTCGAAGACTTCCTGGCCAAAGTGTCTCACGTTATCCACCCTCCATCTGATCCAAACAGCTCGGTTCGATTAAATCCCCGATAGACACCAACGCCGCTAGAGTCCTTGCCGATGCGTTTAACGCGCCTCCACTACACCCCTTGCATGCGCACAAAGGGCGATTGGAGACGCTCGTGGGTCTTCAGTCTTCCATCATCACTTCGTGGTAGATGCACATGGGTCTTGAGTGGCCGTGGTGGTTCGAGCATTCCACCCGTACGACAGCCAAATCCTTCCTGTCCGACTAGTTCTCGTAGCATGTCGTGGTCCCACCAGCGCCATCGACCTGTTGAATGTTGCGAACTTCACAGGCAGCTCTCGGAGCACTTGTCAAAGCTATTTTCAACGTAAGTATCCTATTAACGGTTTTAAGATTCGTCGAAGACATCGGTGGTTGCTACAGCTTTCACAAGCGCTTCGATTTTTCCGACAACTGCCTATGAAGTTCGCAACATTTCAAGTCACTCAAACTCGATGTCGTTGCAAGACATCTCGGTACAGATGAAGATGACATCTACCCCTACGTCGTTTGCGATGGTGTCTCAGTTAATGCAGTCAACACGTATTCTGGAGATGGGGAAGGACTTCGGGTGGCGCTACGACTTCTCGACCTCACTGACGATGGGCGCCTTTGATTATCGAGCTTCGAACAAGAGTGCGTGAGAGCACAGCGGCAAAATTCGAGTACCTATTCCTTGTTGCAACAGGAACTGCTTCCTGTTGCAACAAGGCGGCTCGACGACGATAAGAAGAGCTGCACTACCGAAGAAAGAGGCCGATGCGACCTTTGGACCGATGCATTCTACACCCAATAACACTGCGCGGCCGGTACCTCGTTCTATTACGAATTGGGTGACACTGACGGTGGAGGCTGGCAGGAGGCAATCTTGGGCCTCCCTGACAAGAGCTGCCGAATGATGGTGCGATTATGCTGGGATTTAGTATATTTTGCTGTTGAAAGTCAGTGCCCGGGGGACGCTAATGCGATATGGTCTCTACGAATCGTGACACTTCAAACCCTTCCAATCCCAACAGCGAGTGGCACTTTCGACGAAGCAATGCCCCTAAGCAACCTGCTGTCGAAGTCGAATTCGAACATGCGTCGCATCTTGTCAATCTCTGCGCATCAAGCTCTCCCTGATGGAGCTAACCCAGTCGCAACCTGCGCACCGTCCTAGATCAAGTCTTCAATTTCATTTGGAGAATGAAATAGTTTTATCTTCTCCTGCTTCCGAGATAAGACTGTCTTCCATGCACGGCCACGCTGTTCCGAATTCTCAACATCCTCACAATCAATGAGACAGCTCGACCGAATGGGGGATGTACCGGCACATCATGCTACTAGTGACAGCTCTATGCTTTTCCATGTGCTCGCTCTCCTTGTCAGTACAGACGACGCCGCCCATGACACTGTTCCACGGCACGTTAGCATGCCAGCGCTGCGCGAACGAACCCTCCCAATGCGTCTGCGTATTCAAGAGCCTTCCAGGCAAAATATTATGGTCCATGGCGCAGCAGCGGCATTAAACAAGCGTGTTCCTTCCCTCCTGCAGCACGTTGTGTGATTTCGATCAACGCAGCGTGGTGCGGATGCGACGCCGACCCGACTCCCACCTCCAAGCCGTCGTCTGAAACACCTTTCTGGGTGTACAATTTACACTGTATCGGGGTCATTGGGTGTCATCTGGCGCTCTGCTGCGGCATGGTGTACGAAGCTGAGCCTCTCTATGCCCCACCGGTCGGCGTTGCGTACGCTTCCCAACCGCCAGCAGTCGTCCAAGAGCCACATGGTGGCGGCGGCCGGTGTCGCCATTTGTGCCACGGCAGTGATTGTCGGTGGTGCCCTCATCGGTGAAGCTGTCGCCGATGGCCATGAAACTATGGCGGCTGCTGCGGTGGAGGTTGTGGTGCGCACTATGATCACACGCGTAACATTCTTTGATCCCACTCAGGTGTGTGCGCGCTTCCAACGCGCCTCGGCCGCTTCCTGCCTTCACTCACTGTCTATAGTTCCCATCAAGACAAGTGCAAGATGCCACTTCATGCAGTTTGCTTTCAGCGGATCGGAAGGAGTCACTTACGCGTGCCATGGACTTGAGGCGTCTCAGGTCGATGGCGCTGATGGGACCACGACATGCTACGAGAACTAGTCGGACAGGAAGGATTTGTCCGTCGTACGGGTGGAATGCTCGAACCACCACGGCCACTCAAGACCCATGTGCATCTACCACGATGTGATGATGGAAGACTGAAGACACACGAGCGTCTCCAATCGTCCTTTGTGCGCATGCATGGGGTGTAGTGGAGGCGCGTTAAACGCATCGGCAAGGACTCTAGCGGTGTTGGTGTCTATCGGGGATTTAATCGAACCGAGCTGTTTGGATCAGATGGAGGGTGGATAACGTGAGACACTTTGGCCAGGAAGTCTTCGACCGTGGCACAATTGGGTGGCCATTTCC
>NW_008580185.1:526487-528124 GCF_000520115.1 Aphanomyces invadans | reverse complement strand
TAAAGGACTTGTTGCCGTAGCGTTCACGAAGTCGTGACAACATCGTTGCAGCGTCACGGATTTTGAAGACCATGCGGACGTGGGCATCGTCAAGGGCAGAGAGGATAATCGCGCGAGCAAGGCGATTCTTGGCGTAATAGTCGGCATGAGTTGGAGGCATGGTACCTTCGACAATCTCAGCGACTTCTTTGAGATACGCGAGGAGACGGCATTCCCATTCGTTGTATGCCTTTCCGGTGAACACATGGACGGGGTTTTTGACTTCCATGATTCAATACAACAAACGAGAGAAAACAGTTTGAGTGATTAAACAAGTTTACTTGTAGCCACGAGATTTGATAAGTGGCAGGTTCTTCTCTTCAAGGTAGAATTTGACTTTCTTTAAGAGGATATTGTCGACGAGATTGGAGCAATTGTGAAGGTGCACGTTGAGCGTTTGCAGCACAGAACGGGTATTGGGAATTAGCCGTCGGTCTGTGGACGCGAACTCCTTGATAAGAACGTCTTCGAAGTGGCGATTGATTCGTTTGACGCGGTTGATAGCGTCGGCAAGGTCCTGGCGAACTTTGTCTAGTTTGGATTCGGTCTTGACGCGGACAAAGACTTGCTCCAGTGGCGCGCTCTTTTTGGCCTTGACTTGGCGTTGCTTGCGCAGGCGGTTGATGTCGGTTTTGCTGACGATCGACTTGACGGGGTCCCGCATAAAATGGCAAACTCTACTAGGAGTTTAGTGCCAAACCACAAACGAACTTACAGTCTTTCCCCGAAGGTACTTCCCCGTACCTCACAAAAGGAGAACAGGTGAGCTGTAATGATGAACGAATGTGGGTCTTGAACGCTGGCTGGCTGGCTTCGGCTGGCTCTTGAGGCGGCGGGCAGGCAGTCAGGGGGCAGGGCGGCTCGGGCGACGAAAGGCTCGGGCGGCGGTGTGCGGAGGAGGCGGTGGAAGGAGCTCTTGGGCTCGTAACCAGTTGATGGGAAATTGGAAAGTGAGAATGTATTAGGAGTTTAGGCTAGTGGATAATCTAGGTTCCTAAGTTCCTTGAAGTTTACCGTGCTTGTTCTTCTCAAACCTGGTCTGAATAGCATCGTCAACGTGCAGAAAGGGCAGTTTTTAGTTAACTAGATGCAGGTATGCAAAATGATTGGTTCGCCAAATATTTGACGACCAGATTGTCTCAACAAGTTGTTGCTGCGGCGTGTCTTATTTGGGCTGAAGCAAAGTGGATACCATTGGAACGAGATGTGCGACGAAATTCTGAGGTCCTTGGGTTACGGTCAAAGTCTCCACGACCCTTGTTTGTACACAAGGCGGTCTGTTGACGACGAAATCGTGATCGTTTGTGTCTACGTGGACGATTTTTTGGTGGCGGCACCGACGTCCAGCATGGTGAATGAATTGCTCACTGAGCTGGAGTCGAAAATGCGCCTCAATCGACAAGGAACGTTGCAATACTTGCTCGGCATCAATATTGAGCGGTCTGGCGGTCAGGTCACGTTGAGTCTGGCGGCACATCGACACCTGGTACTACGCCCTTCGAGCGCTTGCATAAGTCCCGTCCTGACTTGTCAACTTTGCGCATTTTTGGTTGCGAAGCCTTTGCCCACGTCGAGCAACATGAGCGTTCGAAGTTTTC
>NW_008580185.1:512732-515528 GCF_000520115.1 Aphanomyces invadans | reverse complement strand
TATTCCTCAATGGATGTCTGGTCAGTTGGAAATCCAAGCTTCAAAACATTGTCGCTCTCTCGACCTCCGAAGCCGAGTATATCTAAATGTCCTACGGTTTGCAAGGAGCTCTATGGCTCAAGTCAATCCTCGAAGAACTTAAGCTCCCGATCAAGTTGCCCGTCCTCGTGTACGAAGACAACCAGAGTACAATCAAGGTGGCCGAAAACCCAGCTATCCACCAACGCACGAAGCACATCGACGTGCGCCACCACTTCATCCGTGACCTCGTCAAGCAACGTACCATTAAGATCAAGTACTGAGAAACCAACTCGATGCTTGCTGACTTGCTCACGAAAGCTTTGTCGCGACCCAAGTTCGAAGAACACAAGGTGCGAATTGTCACCTCCATCTCCTCATGCAACAATCAAGAACGTCACGATTAGAGGGGAATGCTTAGCCACATCGGCGTGAAATATTTGATCCATAAATCAAATATCGCCTTAAGGCCACGTCATACATAATCTGCCCATTCTGCATGTTACATGAGCCTTGCGCAAGTGAGAACTAATGGAAACCACACCGCCCTAGCGCTGCCTAATGCAGAATTTCTGGAAAGCGAACATTCTCGAAGTCTAACTTAACCTCGGCTTAATCAATCCAATTTACACTCAATTGAAACTATTTGACTGGATGCAAATTATATGTGAATAATCGGCTGTGACGACTTACTTTGACAATTTATACCAATGGTTTTATATATTCTGTACAATTTATGCAGGGTTAACAATTCAGTTAGGTGGGAATAAGTACTCTTAATCGTATGAATTGTAGTACTTAGCATTTTTATAGTTGGAAACAATGTCAACTTATGGGAAACCGAAGTTGAGAATCACATTTGCGGACACGCACGTACAATATAGTGTGTCTTGCACGTCATGCGTCATAGACGATGCTATCAGCTTGAGCTAACCGACCCCTTTCGGTTAGCACATGCTCCAACGAAAAACAACGATCGGAAACTTATTCAGACGGTGATTGAGAAGTTGCTTGTTGAGTGGGTACTTCGCTGCGAAGAACTCGGTGATTGAATATCGGGAGAGATTATACGAAAAAAGCTGCCGTGTTCCGCACTAGACTCAATCTTGTCGACTAAAACGCACATATGTTCTCCCCGTGTTGACTCCACAAGGTGAGGCCGCATCAGCTACAAATCGCACTAGAACAAATTGGCATGGCCATGCGTGAGTGACAGGAGATTTGCGTGAGGTACCTCTGGTTGAAGTCATTGTGCGGTTTAAGAGGAATTGAGATGTGTCTCCCAGGACTGTTCTAAACTATTGCGCTCGCACCGGCATCATTGACAACTGGCATCTCTCAGCCCTGATTTTGTGTTTTTGAGCGACCCCGAAGTTTGTGCCACCTACCTGTACGAATCTATTCTGATGCCTTGTTTATACCTCTAGAGACTACTATCCAGACCACTTTGCTTAGAATGGCCGGGATGACGGTAAACTGTTACGTCACAGCCGTGGGAATAACGATGGTGTCACCGCGCTCGCGATTGCAACTCTACCTCTGTGCGGACGTGGTGTCAACAAATACCCAGAACCCGATTTCACCATCCCAAATGTCTTTCAGCTTGCCACAGAAGTGAGGTCCAGCGGCGGCCGTGAGGAACTTCCCCTTGATAAAGAATTGCTTGAACTGGCACGTCGTTGCGGTTGCATCTCACCATGGAAGAGACAGGACCTACCTACGATTCACTAGCATTATGTAGAACAATTTCTCGTCAATGTAGACCCGGTCACACATGTCGTGCTACACATACTGACCGTTGCACCCAGATAACACGAAGGTTTGAATGAAGTCCAGGCAACGGCGTTATGAGTTTCCTGCACCATTGGCGTCGAACGATGTGTGCGCCGAATCTTCTTGGACATTACCAGTCTCCACAGTGTCGCTATGAATATTTCAGTGGGTTGCGCAAGCGACCAAAACATTGATACGAGTCATCTGACTTGACAGTTGTTCAAGAGCCACGACGTTGATTTTGTCACCGCAGTTCCCTGGCTCACGTCAGCACAGCCGAATACGTTCTCGGTGCCTTGGACAAACGCCAGTTGACCGACATTGCTTGCTGCGACACACTGTACTGGGCACACAGAGCCTTCGTACTGTAGCACCAAGCGGTACTGCCCAGTATTCCTTGAGTGTGCGAAGAGTATTGTACAATCGCTTTCGCTCGCCTTCGGTTAGCTCGTCGTGACCATGGCTGGGCACAAATGTTGCGTCAAGGTCGAATATCTGCGAAAAAGCTAGACGAGATTTTGCGCGAAGAAAGACGCTGATTGAATTTGAATGGACTGAATGGCAGAGGTGAATGAATTGGTTGACTTCTCAAGTAATGACAGTTCAAGGTCGTCATTTTTAATTTTTACAGCAGTAAATCTTGATCCATATCAGTCTGCTCGACAAAACGAGTCACACTTCCCTTCTGATTAGCGGCATTTTTCTCATACTTCGAGTTGTGCTATTCTACTGATTTCCCCCCGCTGTCCGAACGGGTTAAATTTGATAATTTCTATGAGCTTATGACATTGAATGTCAAAGGGATTTTCAAACTTTTGAGCGCATTCACGTACAAGTGCAGCAAACCAAACGAGGCATGCCAATCAAAATGAAGTTGCTGATGACTCTGGTGGAGAAGCATGACTTATATGCAAATCATTTAAGCGAGCCTAATGAATCCTATTCTGCTCTGGCATTATGGGCAGGTCAAACATTTGGTCTCGCGTCAACTCCGTACACGTCGAT
>NW_008580185.1:511922-512632 GCF_000520115.1 Aphanomyces invadans | reverse complement strand
TCCGTTGCCCCGCCCGCACCCGATTTACCAAGCACTGCTTCCCCCGAAGCAAACTTACAGCGGCCATCTCCGATTCCACCAGCCGTCGACTCTACCGTACCCCCTGCTCCGCCTTTCGCACCCGACGTTGCTGATCGTCCCCCAGTTGCTCCATCTGAAGCCGTTGCTTCGCCTGCTCCGCCTCACCATCAAGCCGCCGACGATTCTTCCGCCGACATGGACACATCCCCTGACTTGGATGACTCATCCACCTTTGTCCCTGTCTACCTCGAAGACTCTGCTGACATGGATACGTCACCTGTCTTGGATACCTCTATTCGCCGTCGCCATCGTGAAGATTCTATTTCCGACGACACTACCGATGAAGACTCTCAAGATGCCAAGCGTCAACGCATACTCGTCGCCTTTGCCCTTCAATCAACTGGTCTGCCAACTACGCTCCGTCAAGCTCATACTTCGTCTGAACGCGATGAATGGATCAAAGCCACCGATGCCGAGTATGACTCCCTGATGCAACACGGTACCTGGACGCTTTGTGAACTCCTCACCGGTCGAAAGTCCATAGGATGACGTTGGCTCTTCTCCAAGAAATACACTGCCGATGGTTCTCTTTCCCGTTACAAAGTCCGTCTCGTTGCTCAAGGTTTCACACAAATTGCTGGTGTTGACTACACGGACATCTTTGCACCGGTCATTCACACTTCAAGCAT
>NW_008580185.1:446888-486649 GCF_000520115.1 Aphanomyces invadans | reverse complement strand
GTCTCTGGTCTCTGTGTCGATATGAATGGTCCTCGCTGACCTAACATGCACTCCTCGTGTACCAACATTCTCAACACATAGGAGGAAAGTGCAACCATCAAGGACTTGACTGAGATTATTTCACTATGAGTCCCTCTCTTGCCATCGAGAAAGCTCAAGCGCACTCAATGGTAGGTGAATTGCCAAGAACAAATTGGTTGGGCAATAAAATATATTTGTCATAATACTTTTTGGTGCATGTAATATTGTTCTGCGTGCAGAGCGCATGCTGCCAGCTTAGTGATGCGAAGCTAGCAGTGTGTGTTTTAAGCTGGTGCCCCGATCTGGCCCCTGTTGCTGTATACAAGGTGAAGTTGGCCAGCTGTCTGCTGGCTAACTGGCTGTGGTCTGTGCGTTCTGCAAGGGTTATTGGTAGGCTAGGAGTCTAGTCTAGCTAATAACTTAATGCTCAGTTCTAAAACTGCAACATGTGTTGCGACCCGATTGACGACCGGGCTGGCGGAAGGCTGGATTCACATCAGACTTTCTAGTCGAGATATTCACGACTGAAGAAATGAGTGGCGTTGACGATGCCGCACGGACCGCAAGATCTGCGGAGAACACCCCGCTACCGGAAGCCGACGGGGATTCCCGTCCAAGCAGCGGGCGGTCGCGCTCTGACCAGAGCGATGGCCAAGAAGACGACGACAGCGAAGAACGCAGCGATATGTTTCACTGCCGTCAAGACGTCCGAGGTAGGGTAAGGGCTGGGGCAAGACTGCCGCGAGTGTTTCACTCGCCGCCACCTCGGCGAGCGCAGCTCGTTGTTGCACACTTTGGAACCCGTATGCTCAACCAACTGGCCCCAAGCACTCCCGATGTCGAAGACTTCGGATGAAAGCGGATTACGAGGCTGCTTGTGTTTTTAATCCACCTGCGTTGCCGACACCGCCGTCGTTCTGCGGTGATACCCGCGCGGAGAAGAGTCAGTATATGCGAGAGTACGAGAAGTATCGTGGTCAACCTGAAGCGCTGCAGGCCGCTGGCCAGCCACCGTTTCAAATGCCGGTGTCAGCATGTATTGAACCTGACGAGAAGCGCCGCATTGCGTACTGGGAAATGGACGGCAGGGACCGCAACACTCTGACGGACGTCGAATGACAATCATGATTCATGATGGCTTACCAACAGCCACCTCCACTCGAGGTTGATGACCTCGTGGAGAAGATCAAGTCGAAGATGGTGTGCGACATGGCCATCTCTGAGGGCGACTCGCGCGTTGGCCGCATGGTTGCCGCATCATCTCGTTTCGGGGACGAGATCGGCCAGAACTGGATTTTCGACGTCGAACCGAAGCTGATCATCGAGGCTATTATTAGCCAGTTACAACCGCCTAGGTTGAAAGCCAGGTGCAGAAGAAGATGAAGCATTCTCAAAACAAGCCGTTGAAGAACAATGTTCGTCGGATTACATCGTGGCTTCAACAATATGCTGCCGGTTACCAGGAGTACCACGACGAAGCTCGTGAAATACTAGAGCTGAAGGCGGCGAAGGCAGCCGCGGCGACGCCGCAGAAGACCAAGTCAACGAGCCAGAGCAGCGGCGCTGCTGCTGTCAAGAGCATCGACAAATACCAAGGAACACCGCGCTTCAAGCAGTCAAGTGCCTGAAGTGTGGCTCGACCGAGCAACCCAGCATCACGGTTGAAGAAAAAAATGCATTGCGGATTTGTATGGAAAATACCGCCAGAAGAGTGTCAAGACGCTGGTGTCGGAAGACCCCAAGCGCTCCATTGCGTATAGCGCAATGTTGGACGGCGTGATGTTTTTATCGAGTGTGCTCCTAGAATCGGGAGCAGATGGCTTGCTCGTCACAACAGACGTGGTAACTGCGCTCCAGAAACTAGGAGCCGCGGTCGACATTGTGGAAGTGAAGCCCATGACCATGAAGCCGTATGGTCAGTCGTCGGAGCCGTTGCGCGTGACGAAACAAGCTCGCTTCAAGACGATGCAGTTCGAAACGTCGTTTGGCCCGCTTGTGTTGCGTGGACTCAAGGCATGGGTCGATGAGACGTCGCAGGATTGTGACCTGCTCATCGGCAAACCAGTCATGGAAGTCCTTGGCTTTAGCCAGGACGGAATGCTGGTCGAAGCCCTTCGGAAAAAGGCAGTTTGAAATCTTGACGATGTCGAGGTGTCTACAACTCACTGGTCCGAATCAGTCGGCTTAGATGTGCCGGTGGAAGCCGACGAAGGCACGGTCGACGTTGACCTGTGCACGAAGCCCTAAGTGAAGCGAAGGCCAGAAGCCGCCGAGGTTGAGCGAACGCGAGAGAGCGTGGTCTCTAGGAGCACCATTGTTCCACCCGCTACGGCAACCTTTTAACGTACTTCGATGTATTCCGGCTCGAGTTTGGACAAGACTCGTCGGTGGATTTCGAGCCGCTAAAAAGGCACAGTGCCTGTGAAGTGTGCGTTGCGACGATACCCGCCTGCCCACATGGACTACCTGAAGGAGCATGTGGCGGAGCTCGAGGCGGCAGGCCTCGTCTACCGCAACAATCGTACGACTTGGGTCGCGGCGCCACGAATCGTGCCGAAGAAGCCGGGCGAGTATCGTATGCTTTTGACAGTCGCTCGATCAACGCCTGCACGATTCCTACGCCGTGGCCGATGCCGAAATTGGACGCAGCCATGGCGGTGCTTGTTGGGTCCATTGTGTTTTTCACATTGGACTGGCTAAAGGGGCACTGGCCATTGCACCCCGACAGCCAAGTGCTGTTCTCGTTTATGATGACCTTGGCATCTTCCCGCCCACGCGTATCCTGATGGGACAGACCGACGCGGTGGCGTATTGCTAGAGCGTCGGTGAGCTTATTTTCAACGGCGTGTTGGGCTGGCTTGACGATCTTCTTGACTATGCAGATTCCGCCGACATATTGCTGGCGTTGCTCGAGCGCGTGCTCGTCATTTGCGCCAAGTTTCGTTTCAAACACCACCCAAAAAAGTGCGATTTTTATTTGGTGGAAGCCACGTGGCAAAGTCATTTCTGCCAAGGGCATCGCGCACGACCCAAGCCGCATCCAAGGACTCGTGGCGCTGGAAGCGCCAGCGACGGCCGCAAATCTCCAGCAATTCGTCTGTGAGACAAATGGATGCGTTCGTCAATTCCAAACTATGCGCAGTTGGTGCAGCCGTTGCGCACCCTGCTCGATATCGCAGTCAAGGCAGCTGATGGTTCGAGCAAGAAGTCGGCATTGGCCAAGATTTGTTCGGTAAACGTCGGCTGGTCTGACGACTACGACGTGTCTTTCTGCTGTAAAGAATATATTTGCGTGCAATCGTGCTGCTGGCCCATCCATCGCCAGACAAGGTTTTTTGACTTTTTACGGACCCTAGCGACAAGCACTGGGGTGCAGCGTGCACCCAAATTCCCGCTGAAGTCCTGGGGCTGCCGGTGGCAGACCAGCGCCACGAGCCTCTGGCGTTTCTCAGTGGAAGTGACGACGTCGACACGTTCGTTCGGCGTTGTTTGCATTGCTTGTGTGTGGATGGGCAGTGGTGCCACGCCACTGCGTCCAAACGAGTTGTTACACTTCGACTGGCTGCAGTTGCTAGAGAGCGACACGGGTTTGAAGCATGTTCTCATCCTGAAGGATGACAGGAGTGGATTTTACCGTCTGGTTCCATCAGTCACAGCTGACGCGGAACACACGGCCGACGAACATATGGACTTGTATTTTGTTGTGTACTGTTTGGAATTTGCAGGACGGCAATCCTGCAGATATTGATTGGACAAAAGTCTCAAGTATTCTTGCGAATGGAAGCTCATTCTAAAATGTTTCCTGTGCCGCCGAATGATGAATGCCAAGCGCGACGGAGCACTGACTCAAGACCACAACGCGTGGATGTCGCGTGGACCAAATCGTAAGTTCAACACGTATGATCGATATATGAGCTTAACTGTGAATGTCCCTGGCAGAGCGAAGGGTTCGAACAAGCGAGATCACGTGCAACTGCGTGATCCGACGAGGACGCTTGCTGGGAACAAGGCTGCACACGCGACGTAAGTACACTGCAATAGCTTCGAAGGACCGTAATACTTGCTCCTCCGTAGGGCTCTCAGGCAAGGGCTCACCAGCATCCAGGGAAGCGCGCTCAAAACGGCACATGGCGAACTTCCATTCCGAGAGCAGTTTGCGCTGCTTTCGGGTGGCCAGGTCAAGAGGTACGATGAACTTATATGGAGGATGGCCGAGTCTCATGTTTCCAAGCTGCCACAGTCTCCATGCCGTGGCAGCATCAGCGGCAGGAAACTCAAAATTCTGCGGCAGTTGGGACAACCTGCCACCCCACGTGTACAATCGTCGCGTTGCTGACGGCTCTGGTACGTCGATGGGAGGACTGGTTGGTCGATTCAAACGTTGGGCGAAATCGTTTAGGGCTGCCTCCAAAAACTGTCGTGTAATGTGACCGGACACCGTTCCATGCTGCGTCAATACGTCTTCAATCTGCTCACGCATTTGACCAGGCAAACTGGCAATGGCGGAGTGATTCCGCTCGATAATTTTGAACAAATTCACGTGAGGTGGGATACCTGTTGGCGTATATCGCTCGGAGTTGATGGTCACGTGGGCTCTTAAATGGGATAGCAATGTTGGATTGGAGAACAGAGCTGACGATACCAGGGCATGTCGTGTTGGCAATTCATTCACCAGCCAATCCGAGTGATAAACAAGGGACGCGAGGACAAGGGACAATATTGGCCTGAGGTGGGGAAGATTTGCTAGACGGGGAAACACAATGTCGACAGTGCGTTGAACGTCGTCCTCGACGTCATGAGGAAAATGGGGAGGCAGAGCCGCAAATTCGGGCTTGCTGTTCGGTAAACCAGCAACAATTCGACCAAGATACTGGTCACCGGCTCGCTCGTAGTGAATATACCGTTCCAAGACGTGCCCAAGGGTCCACCCGCATCGCAAACAGACACTCGCCATGGAGGGGCCACAAGTACTTCCAGAACACGCAAAGGTGGCCACACCTTTTCGAATCGAGTGGGTGCCAATCGTTCCCGCTTCCGTATGGAAGCTCGAACACACCAGCCGAGCGAGGGCCTTTCCAAATCTGTCGCGTTGCTTGCTGCCAGGGAACACGTTGCCAGCGTCCAGCTGAGGATGACATGCGATATAGACGCCAAATGCCAAAAACACACACGTCGACGGCGAAAATGGGTTTGCGTAAATGTGCCGAGGGTCACGTCGTCTATCACCGGCCTGATCGGTCTTGCTTTTGTGGAAAACAACTCCAATGGCGTCTTCCTCGAAAGTGATGTGATCAAACTGAACGGTTTGCGTCGACATTGACCGGCACATCAAATTCCACGATAATGTCAGAAATAAATGCACAAAACCACCGTCCATCATCTGGAGACTCTCCAAGCACAGCGTCTCGTACATGGAGTAGCCCATGGGTCGTTTCCCCGAGTCCTTGATGGTCCCGCTCTGCGTTTGTTCAGCATGATGGCGCCGCATTCCTGCCAAACTCTAGTGAATTGCCGTCATATCAATTCAAATTTCTACTACCTTGGAACAAGTCCTTCATATCTACGTCGTATTGAGGAGGGACGGGAATGCTTTGTTGCTTGTAGAGATCTCTGATAGCCGAACGGTAGCTTGCAAGTGTACTTGGCTTGTTCGACGTGTTTCGATACATCCACTCGATAAACGTCAAAAACTGTTCGTACTGAAATACGTGCAGATCAATGTTGCCATCGGCCAGTAACATGGACGCGTCGCCGTGGCTCAAGATCCACTTCTTGATCTGGTTGAGGCCGCTCCTGTACCCAGCCTTGGTGGACTTGGACACGCGCATGTCCCGAATGTCCTCCAGGGTCGAAGATTGGCGCACAGTGTTGGACATTTTTCACAAAGATTTGTGACATTATCGCCCAATCTTACGCGACCTTTTGCTGGAGGATGGATCGTCCTACAAATTCGATTCCTTCAGAGCCAACCACTTCAATACTGTCGTTTGTAAGGGTAGAATATTCGACAAATCGACTTTGCAGGACATGCGTCCTGCAGGATCCTGTGTTTCCGGATATTGGTCATGCAAAAACCGGATTATGTATGGAAACGTCGCCACATGGGTTTCCAACGCAGGATCTCATTTCAAAAATGAAGTTGTGTCGAAGGTGAAGAAATTTCTTGGTGCCCACCACCACATTACGACCCGCATTCGCCGTGGGCGAACGGGTCTGTTGAAGTTGTCAATCGCATGATTTTGCGCGCGATGCGCACATTGTCGAGTGAGATAAAGTTGCGTGTGACCGAGTGGCCTCGTTTATTGCCGCTGGTGCAAGCTGCGCTGAATCATCAGCCAGCAGTCAACTCGGTGGTGTTGCCCCTGTCACCGCATTTACTGCTTTGCCAGCGATGTTGCCGCTAGCTGGATTTGTCCATTCAAGAACGAAGGATGTTAGCAACACAACATGACTTCGGATGTACGAGGGAAAAGCAAGAGTGAATTAGGTAACGTTTAGTCTATCGACCGAGATGGTATAGGTTGCGTCTTCTCGAGGACGACTGGACGCAGTCGTCCGCACCCTGCGGCTCGCTTCTATATAGCAGAGCCGCTTTGATTGCGGTATAGCGTATTCTAACACTTCCCTCAAGCAGAAGCTGCTTGAATTCCATGAACCGGGTTCCAATGAGCGGATGTAGTCACGGACGCGGTGCAGGCGGACATCACAGTGCTTTGTGCCATCATAATGCACTGGATTCTTGGCAAGTTGGATCGCTCCCATGTTGCGCTGCAATGAAGTTGACGAAGCAGTTGTCGCAAGTATAGCGCTTCAGACACGGCTGTATTGAGTGCAATGTACTCGGCCTCAACTGAGGAGGCTGCCACCAGAGTTTGCTTCACGCTGCGCCACGAAATTGGACGATCGCCGAGGAGGAACACGTATCCAGGTTGACTTTTGCGATCGGTAGTATCCGATGCCCAGTCTGCATCCACGTAACCAACCAAAGCCGAGGCCTTGTCGCCACCAAGGCACAAAGTGTGGTCGCGCGTTTCCTTGAGATAGCTAAGAATGCCCACAACGGCATCGAACAGGCGTTGTATGGGGGGCAGCCAATAGCATGACATCATCGAAATGGCAAAGCTGATGTCTGGGCGGTTCCACTGCTGCATATAGAGTAGGGCACCAACCACTTCACGATACGGCAGCTTCGTTGGGATCACGTCTTGATCATTGACTTCAGGTCGCTGTTTCATGGACACGAGCAGGCCATGCCCTTGTACATCAAACCGATTAAGGAGTCGGTCCACAAACGTAGACTGGCTCAGGTACAGGAGCTTTTGGTCGCGGTGGCGGGACACAATGGTCCGAGGCAAAATTCCAAATCGCCCAACTTCTTCATGGTTAACTTCGAGTCCATGAACGCTTCAAACTTGAGGACCAGAGCAGTGTCGCGGGCACACAGAATGAGGTCATCCACAAAGACCACAATGTACGCTTCACCATCACCAAACACATACACGCAGGGATCCGAAACAGTTGGCTCAAACCCTAACAACTTCAGTGTCTTGTCGAGCAGGGAGTTGCAGCAACTCGGCAATTGATGTAGCCTGTACAGGCTCTTCTTCAACTTGAGCATTGGGGTCTTGCTGGTGCACCCTTCAGGCTTTCAGATGAAGATGTCAGTTTCAATGTCAGCATTGAGAAACGCACGGTCGACGTCGTATTGCTTGATCTCGTAGTTCTGCGATACCGCAAGTGTCAACAAACACCGCACGCACAGCCACAATTCGCGCAACTGGGGAGTACGTGTCACTGAAGTCGACACCGGCCACTTGCATATATCCTCGAATCACCAAACGAGCCTTGTACTTTGCTATGTTGCCGTCCTTGTCAGTCTTCTTCATGAACACCCAAGTGATGACGAGCGGTCACTTGGGCTTCTCCTTGGTTTCCATCCTGGTACCATGTTTGCGCAGCGAATCCAATTCTTGTTGTATCGCTTTCCTCCATGTGGCGGCGTCAAGGCTTGCCATTGCATCGGAGTACGATCGTGGGGTGTCATCGACGCTGAAGCACACATCGACCACGGCTAGACTGAAGTCTTGCATATATTGTTGAGACAGAACCACACGACGATTGCTCCGGCGTAACACTTGAAGTTCGTCGGAAACGGTGTCACTATCTGGTGACCGTTTTGACCACGTCGCGCACGTCTCGCGCTGGCACATCAGGGTCGCCATCATGACCCGCATCGTCAAACTCATCAGGCTCCTCAAATTCGTGGTCGTGGGGGCCGTACGGCACGTCTGCATATGGGTTGGGAGGCTCTCCAGCGTCGTCGGCATGTGCGTCCTGTGGGTCCACATCGGTTTGAGCTTCATCGGTGGGCTCTTCCACGATGGATGGCGATGGCGGTGCAACGGAAAGCGACATCGATTTGGACAAGCCGCCCGAGCCTGACGACGCAGCTTCTTCAACTGCCGGCTCAGGAGTCGAGGTGTTTCCAGACTACCCCTCGGAGGTAGCAGTATGCCCAGCAGGCGCTGTATCCGCCCCAGAGAACTGAGAAACGTCAGGTGCCGAGGCACTAGAGGGTGCGGTCACAAAAATGCCGTCCAAGAACTTATCGTCGGCCGCATGGGTGGGCGCGGCGGCAGAATCGTCGACAAACACACAGTGACGACAACACGACGAGGACCCTGCAATCAAGGGAATCAAACCCGAGAAGGATGCACTTGGACCCGCGGTCATCGAGCTTGCGGTTTGCAGCGTTGAGCGCGAAGCAAACTTGACCAATGCGGCGAATGTATGCCATGTTCGGAGGACGCCCAGAGAATGCTTTGATGGGCGTTTTGTTGCCGAGAAGCGTAGCAGGTAGACGATTGCGAAGATACGCAGCACACTTGAGGGCATCCAACCAGCAGCCTTTGCTGAGGCCGGTATCTTTGAGCATGACCCGGACCACCGAACCAAGAATACCACCGGTACGTTCAGCGATACCATTGAGCTGGTGGGTTTCACGAGGCGTGACATGCAATTCCACGCCATTCTTTTCAAGGAACGCCTTGAGCTGGCCAGCAAACTCGTCACCACCATCACGCTTGACGTGCTTGATGCTCTTAGACCGCTGTGTCTTGTAGTACACAAAGAAGCTTTCAAACGCGGAAAGTGCGTCACTTTTGATACGTAGCTCAGACGGAGGTCGTGCGTGACCAAAAAAGGACACAGGTAAATCCATCGCGGGATGGCACACTACAGAAGATGAGGTCCACGCTGACCACATCAGGGAGGCCACTTTGGACCTTGTCAAAGAATGGCTGGCGCTTTGGGTTCGTCGCCATGCAAACTTCACAGGTGGAGAGCTATTGACCCTTCGAATCGGGCATCGCAAATCCAGAGGTACTGAGCTGGTGCAATTTCGCAACTGAGGCATGACCCATCCGACGGTGACAAATATCGATGTCCAAGACAGCACACACGCGATCGGGCTCAACGAGCTCACCAACAATTTCATAGAGCTGCCCAGTGCGCTCGAAGTGCAACACCTCTTTGGTTGCCATTCATGATATTGACACAGGTGGTGCCCACAGTCTTGAACTCGTAGCCACGTTGTGTAAACATCCCCAACGAGAGGAGTGACACACCAGATTGGGGGAAGTACAGAACATCGCTAATAGTACGCAACCCGAACTTGGTAGTGACAATCAAATTCCCCTTGGAGTTGGTGACGGTTTCGAATTGGTGGCACCAAAGCCTTGAACGATGCGCGAGGCCTTAAGCTTCTCGACATCATGTAATAGGTGACGATACTGGGGGCCACAAACATGCACGCTATACCCGCTGTCACCATACCACCCAGAAAGCCCAGAGAGCGGTTTTGCTTCCTCGCGAACCGCTAATGCAAAATGAGACTTGTCTTGATGAGCCTTGTCTTCGATTTGCGCTTCCTCAACCGACTTTTTGTCTTTCGATTATTGATTCTTCTTGCCTTTAGGCTTTGGCTAGCCATCTTGCTTGAAACCTTCAAGCGATGGACACTCAGACGACCGGTGACCGAAGCCTTGGCAATTGAAACAACGCACACTAGTAGCGGCAAGTACCGCGTCTCTGACGTGTGCGCTTTCACGTTGACGCCGGAGCTGGTTCATCTCTGTCAACCGGCGCTCTTCGAATTCAATGAGCAGCTTGAGGTTCTTGTCGTCGCGCTCACTGAATTGTTCGGTGATCTCGTTGAAGAGAGACATTGCAGTGAACTTGGCATCGTGGTTGAGAACGACACACCACGCCAAATCTTCAGGCGAAATTTTGCCACCCTTTTGACGGGCCGTTTCCACCAGGCGGCTAACATTAGCCAAGTATTCAGCTACTGGCTTATCTTTTGCCATATAGCAGTTGTATACGTCACGCATTGCCAAGTGCCTTGCGTAGCGAGTAGAACGTCCAATGCGAGCGCGGAGATGCTCCCAGAGCATTTGTGCGGACTTCACATGTTTTCCGACACAGTCGCGGATGCTCGGCGTTATGCGCTCGCGTACGCACTTCATGTCGTCCTTGCGCCACTGCTTCCATTCGGCGCTTGATCTGTTCATCACGAACTTGACACCGCCGGCACTACCCCGTTCAGTAGGCTCTTCAGTTGTCCCATCGAGGTGGCCCTCAAGGCCTTGCCGGAGAGATAGATCTCAGCCTCACGTTCCCATGACAATTAGTTCCCCGAGCCCGTCCGTATCACGGCGAGCGGACCCTTGCTTGTACCCGTGTTTGGGTTCATACACGACATGACTTCGGAGGCACGAGGGAAAGACAAGAGTGAATTAGATGAAGTTTAGTCTATCGACCGAGATGGTATAAAGTGTCTTCTCGAGGACGACTGGACACAGTTTCCCGCACCCTGCGGCTCGCTTCTATATAGCAGAACCGCTTCGCTTGCGGGATATCATATTCTAACAGTCAAAACCATCGATTGGGCCAACAAAGAGAGGAAGAAATACGTGAGTCGCACGATGAAATGCATCGTGTATTGTCGAAGATTAGCAAGAAGAAACGACAGTATGCTTGAACGGACCGTGGCCGTAAAGCAAATGTCGAGCCAGCGAAATTCGCCGAAGTCGATTTCGTCCTGGTTGGCAAGGTTGTGCAGTTCCCCAACAAGTTGGCACTAAACTGGCGTGGCCCATTTCATTTGACCAAGGTGTTGTCTGACTATGTCATGACTGTGCAGTAGCTGGTACCTCCGTCTGCAGAGCCGACACACCATGCCTGCCGTCTCAAGTTCTACAGTGTAGTTGGTTTGGATATCACCCAAGATTTGGTTGACCATATCGCCTTTGGCGTTTAAGGATTTTATGTTGAAGACCTCCTCGGTGCTTCCAAGACCGAGGAAGGTACGTTTGAAGTGCAAGTCAAGTGGCTTGGCCTCGAAGAAGCTGAAGCGTCGTGGGAGTCTGCGTTCAGGCTGTCTGAAGACATTCGCGTGATTATGCGCCGCTGGCTCAAGACCCAAGGAAGACGCGACAAACTCGTCGCTTAATTAGCCCAAAGATTGGAAACTCACCTGGGGAGCTCCCCTTAGAAAAGGGGGGTGTTCTGCGTGCAGAGCGCATGCTGCCAGCTTAGTGATGCGAAGCTAGCAGTGTGTGTTTTAAGCTGGTGCCCCGATCTGGGCCCTGCTGCTGTATACAAGGTGAAGTTGGCCAGCTGTCTGCTGGCTAACTGGCTGTGGTCTGTGCGTTCTGCAAGGGTTATTGGTAGGCTAGGAGTCTAGTCTAGCTAATAACTTAATGCTCAGTTCTAAAATTGCAACATGTGTTGTGACCCGATTGACGATCGGGCTGGCGGAAGGCTGGATTCACTCAGATACATATTGGGTTCAATACAAACTTCAACATATTTTGCACCTCCTACTTCAATCAAGATAAATCATGTGGCTCTTTTTGTGGACCAGAGTAGTGATGGCGACGTCATTGGGATCCTTTCAAACCTACTTAATTGCATTAGAACTGTAGTTTTGGATTAGAATACATTTACATGAGGACCCACACCAGTACATTGAAACGGAGGACGTTTTCATGACTTTCGAGCGAAATCCAATTTTGTACTTCGAAGTATCTGGATTTTAGTTTGAAACCCAATGTGGTCATTCGATTTTGGAGTTGGAAGTGCTGGCCTGTCGGACAAAAAACCATCAACTTGGATCTCGATGGTCCACGCCTCATTCAGTATTTTTTCGAGAGCAGCCGCATTTCATTCTCGAAAGAGGAAAGTTTCGTCGGTATTTTTTTACATTTTTTGCTTGACTGGCCGATATTTCCTGCTCGACACACTCGAAAAAAACGACCTTTTCACTCCACAAGTTGACACTTGCGTGGATTGTCATCGGTTCTTCGACCATTCTTAGGTGGGTGTCATCGGTTCTTCGACCATTCTTCTACTCGTGCAACACGTTCGAGGGTTCGCGTCGGTTCAAGTTGCACGACTTGAACATGGTCCGCCACCGAGCATGGGAAGAGTTGTGCGTGGCAGAGTCGGAGAATTTGGCAATGCGAGAGACCATCTCGAATTTGCAGACGGAACTGGCGCAACTCCGCGTGTGGAAGGCGCAGGCGTTGGAGTTCATGACGGCATGGGGCCCCAAGCGTTTGAAGCTGCAAAAGGAAAAGGACGAGGCATGCAAACTCAAGAAAAAGCTGCTCGACATGGAGCAGCAAGTCCTCGAGCGCGTCGCGTTGTCCGAGATGTTGGCTGAGCTAAAAGTACAAGATGCGCAAATGGTCGACAAACTCGCCAAGACCCAGCGAGAGAAGGACCAGTGGAAAGCCAAGGTGGCCACCGAATGCGCATCCCACCTGCAAACCCGTCGCCAACTCCATTTCATGGAAGACATGTTTGAAAAGCTTGTCGACCAGTTGCTCGTGTTGCGCCAGCGATACGACACCACCCAGACCTACACTGCGCGGCACCAAGCACCGACCGAACCCATCAAACCAAACGACGGCGAGTCGCCCACAGCGTTTCACGAACGCACGCTGGTATGAACACGCTCCTGCCAGAGTCCTTCACTAGTCTTCGATAATGATGTGTAGCTTTCCGGGATGTATTGCTTGGGGGACGCATGTAAGAAGCTGAAGCGTCGTGGGAGTCTGCGTTCAGGCTGTCTGAAGACATTCGCGTGATTATGCGCCGCTGGCTCAAGACCCAAGGAAGACGCGACAAACTCGTCGCTTAATTAGCCCAAAGATTGGAAACTCACCTGGGGAGCTCCCCTTAGAAAAGGGGGGTGTTCTGCGTGCAGAGCGCATGCTGCCAGCTTAGTGATGCGAAGCTAGCAGTGTGTGTTTTAAGCTGGTGCCCCGATCTGGGCCCTGCTGCTGTATACAAGGTGAAGTTGGCCAGCTGTCTGCTGGCTAACTGGCTGTGGTCTGTGCGTTCTGCAAGGGTTATTGGTAGGCTAGGAGTCTAGTCTAGCTAATAACTTAATGCTCAGTTCTAAAATTGCAACATGTGTTGTGACCCGATTGACGATCGGGCTGGCGGAAGGCTGGATTCACTCAGATACATATTGGGTTCAATACAAACTTCAACATATTTTGCACCTCCTACTTCAATCAAGATAAATCATGTGGCTCTTTTTGTGGACCAGAGTAGTGATGGCGACGTCATTGGGATCCTTTCAAACCTACTTAATTGCATTAGAACTGTAGTTTTGGATTAGAATACATTTACATGAGGACCCACACCAGTACATTGAAACGGAGGACGTTTTCATGACTTTCGAGCGAAATCCAATTTTGTACTTCGAAGTATCTGGATTTTAGTTTGAAACCCAATGTGGTCATTCGATTTTGGAGTTGGAAGTGCTGGCCTGTCGGACAAAAAACCATCAACTTGGATCTCGATGGTCCACGCCTCATTCAGTATTTTTTCGAGAGCAGCCGCATTTCATTCTCGAAAGAGGAAAGTTTCGTCGGTATTTTTTTACATTTTTTGCTTGACTGGCCGATATTTCCTGCTCGACACACTCGAAAAAAACGACCTTTTCACTCCACAAGTTGACACTTGCGTGGATTGTCATCGGTTCTTCGACCATTCGTACGTGGGAGTCATCGGTTCTTCGACCATTCTTAGGTGGGTGTCATCGGTTCTTCGACCATTCTTCCACTCGTGTAACACGTTCGAGGGTTCGCGTCGGTTCAAGTTGCACGACTTGAACATGGTCCGCCACCGAGCATGGGAAGAGTTGTGCGTGGCAGAGTCGGAGAATTTGGCAATGCGAGAGACCATCTCGAATTTGCAGACGGAACTGGCGCAACTCCGCGTGTGGAAGGCGCAGGCGTTGGAGTTCATGACGGCATGGGGCCCCAAGCGTTTGAAGCTGCAAAAGGAAAAGGACGAGGCATGCAAACTCAAGAAAAAGCTGCTCGACATGGAGCAGCAAGTCCTCGAGCGCGTCGCGTTGTCCGAGATGTTGGCTGAGCTAAAAGTACAAGATGCGCAAATGGTCGACAAACTCGCCAAGACCCAGCGAGAGAAGGACCAGTGGAAAGCCAAGGTGGCCACCGAATGCGCATCCCACCTGCAAACCCGTCGCCAACTCCATTTCATGGAAGACATGTTTGAAAAGCTTGTCGACCAGTTGCTCGTGTTGCGCCAGCGATACGACACCACCCAGACCTACACTGCGCGGCACCAAGCACCGACCGAACCCATCAAACCAAACGACGGCGAGTCGCCCACAGCGTTTCACGAACGCACGCTGGTATGAACACGCTCCTGCCAGAGTCCTTCACTAGTCTTCGATAATGATGTGTAGCTTTCCGGGATGTATTGCTTGGGGGACGCATGTGTCAAGTGGATCGACCAGCGTCTAGGTTCCGATGCGGCGGAGCTGGCGACTCGGGGGCACCTCGAAACCAACTGGACGAGCGAAAAATCGCGGCTTGAACACGAACTGGCGAGACTGACCCAGCAAGTGCACGATGCGGAAGCGACGCGGGTCAAGCAAGAGCACGACCTTCGACGGTTGCAGGGAGAAGGCGCCCGATACGAGCAAGTCGTGATGACAGCGCGGCAGGACGTGATCAAATGCACACAACACACGATGGAAGGCAAAGCAATCATGAAGCGCCTCGTGCGAGACGTCCGGCAGTATCTGCATGCGACGCAAATGGAGGTCAAAAAGAAGTTTGGGTACGTCCCGGACTCGATCGCGCATCACGTTGTGTGGGAATGCATTTCCACTTCCATGAAAGAGCTTGACCAGTTCCTGTTGGAGGGTGTCCATTAAAATCCGTGGTACGAATTCAGCGCTGGGCGTGTGACTTTAGGCTTGCATTTTCTCGCTTCGTCGATGGCTTCTTGGCGCCGAGCCGCTTGGGCGGCCTGTTTGCGCTTGACGCAGTCGACCAGTGTCATGGCTTTGTGTCGTCGAAATTTGGTCTGGACGATCAGCGCGGCTTTTTCACGCATCGCTTTTTGCTTTATAAGCGCCAACTCTCGATCTGCCCGTGTTGGAACGCGTGTCGTCTTGTCGGCGGGGGCAAGAGGCGTCCGCACACTGCTGGGACCGACAGGATTCTACTCGCCATGGTGAATGAATTGCACGCTCTCAACTCTAAACCAGCACGACCTGCGTTGGGTTGGGAGGTCGCTCGGTCGCCGCCTTCGGAGTTGGGCGCAAGTGCCACGAGTCACGAAGCAGCCGTTCAAATTGGTCGTCGCCGTCGATGGATGCGCTGATGCTCTACATCACGAAGCAACAATTGACGGGACGACACGTGGAGAGGGTGCTCCACCTCGTAATACGCTTCAAAATCTCTCCATGCAACATGCCCGTTGTGGGCGATGGCGTCCCACGACGACAAAAAGTCGACCAACGCCTGCCGCTCGGATACCTTTCCTTGAACAACATGTCGTTGGCGGGCCGCATCGTAGTGCGTTTTCAAGTCAGTAAGCGTCACATGGCCGCTGCATTTGGCCTCTAAACTCGCATAAACGTCGCGAACAAGCGCCTGGCGAGACGGGCTCAGTTGACCCCGCAATGCCTTCAAGAGGTCGTCGACCCGAATGAATCCGTTCTGTGAAGTGTCCAAAAGCGTCATGATATGGTCCACTTCTTGCAAATTCATCTCGACTCCAGCGTCGTCGAGGCCGTTCTTGAGCTCTTCTTTGCTCAACACCCCGTCGCCACTCGAGTCCCATTCCCGCAGAGCTCTGTGCAGCACGTAAAATCGTCCATTCGACTCGTGCAATAATGCACAGTACCTTTGAATACCGACGAGTCCGCCGGTCGTGTCATGCTTGGAGAAGAGTTTGTACTTCAGTTTGTCCAAGATCGTCTTGGGCGGTTCGCGGCGTTTTCCAAATCGATCCGCTAGTGTTTGGTGGAGCGCTGAAATATGAATCAACTGAGAGCCTTCTCCAGCAGCAACGTGAGTCGCTTCGTCACGTCCGGCCAGACGTACCCGCTGTGTCAAACGACTTGGCAATGACGTGAGCCTGTCGTGGCGCCAGCGCCTTGTCCAACTGGATCAGCATTTTTGCAAGCACTTTAACGTGAATGCGCTCTTGTCCGAGGACGCGGTTCGCCCCCAGCTTTTGAGCAAACTCGTCGATCGAACACGGCGGCGAAAACAGGAGCAAGCTGAAATACTTGACAAAATCCGACTCGCGGGACGTCTCAAGCGGCGACTTCCCTTCTGGCGCTTCTTCAACCGTCTACCGATATTGTCGTATCAGGACGAGTGGACCGAGCACGGGGCTACAACACACACCTCATGGCCGTCGGCATGCGTGACCAAGACCCGCTTGATGGTCGAATTCGCGCACTGCCCTTCTCCGCCGCCAATGTGCCACGCATTTCGCATCATCAGCTCAAAGTAGCTGTCTGTGTCGATCGATGCGCTGACATTCTACGTGCCACGCAACGTGACCGCTGGCCCAACTCGTACACGCACCCGGTAGTAGTTGACGAATTCGTCGTACTCGACAACGCCATCGTGGTCGATCGTGTCCCATTGCCCGAGAAACTCTGCCAGGATCTGGTCCTTGGTCTTCTTGCCCTGAAGCATGTCCGGGTGCTTGGTCACGTCGTAAAGCGCGCACAGGTCTTGAATCGTGACGTGGCCATCGCCGGACGTGTCGAGTTTGCGGAATGCCATGTCGATGAACTGCATCCTGGACGCGCTGATGTCGCCCCGCAGGGCGACGAGAAACTCGTCAAACGAGATCAAGCCGTCGCCATCCACATCGAACGCGTGCATGAGCACGTCCAAGTCCGCGTCGGAGCAGTCGACGCCATAGTCGCGCAATCCAAACCGAAGCTCGTCGCGACTAAGCCGCTTGTCGCCAGAATCGTCCATGATCCGCATGATGCGACTCAAGCCCTGAATGCCATGGCTCCCTCCGCGCGCAAGGATGGCGCTCTTGACGCGGCCGACGACATCCCTGCGGCACTGGCCACTTAGCGTTGTTGCACCAACTGCGTGGTGCATGGAGAAGCTTACATTGGATGATTGGACATTGCGCAACTAGACCAAACCGAATGATCTCGACATCATGGAAGAAGGCAGGTTTGCAATACCTTTCGTCATGTGTATCGATCGCATGCGCGACGTGCGTGGATTTGGTGCTTCTCGACGTAACTGGCCGGTGGCGCGCGCTCAATGTGGCTGCAGTCCTTGATCGTCCCGTGGATTGGTTGGATGGATTCGACTGGGCTGTGCGACTTGATGCCGGTCTTGCGTCCTTGGTTGTGGTTCCGCGCGCCTTCCCGATCGAGCTCGGTGCGCACGACTTGCTCGCCAAGGAGCCGCTCTGCGATCGACCCGAATGCAGCAAGTGGCTGTCTTGGTTTTTCCCATGGTCGTGGAAATGGAAAGATGCCCGACCACGAGCGACCACCCAATCCCCCACAGGGAAACAGCCCAAGCGAATCGTTTTGCCTCGTGCTTCTCGAACGAGCCGAGCCAGCGTGGTAAAGAGCTGGCCGACGAAGCGTTCGATTTCGTCGCGGGTCGCATCGACGTCGGATGCAACGGCTGTCAAGCTCAACTTGGCGGCGGCAGTGAACCCTATCGCCACGTCAGGCGTGAATCCGTGTTTTCGTGTGTCCAGTACGGGAATCGAGTCGACGTGGGTCGTCGAGCGCTGCTGCTTGGACGAAACGCGGGTGGTGTACAAATACTGGTGCATGCGTCGTCGAGTCAAAGCCAAACACTCCAAATCGATCGACGCGAATGGCCTGCCCACTGCAGAAATGCCGCCACAGCACACCCGTCACAGCCTTCCACATCTTGAGACTTGCCACCACCGAAAACTCGCCATGCTCGATGGCCGCGGCTTCGATGATGTCGGCCGTCGAGATGTCCACGGAAGAGCGCATCGCGTGGAAAGGTGTCCCGTAACTGCTGTAACCGATGCCGCCCAACCGCATTCTTTCGACGTGACGCGCGTGATGCCACGTCATGCCACCCCATCCGTCACCAACCACGGCGGCCGCAGGACCAGCTCAACCACACAACGGCACTTGGCACACTCTTGTCCGCGGTTAAAGTTAAATCAGTACGGCTCGATGCTGGATCGACTAAAATATCCGTTGAAGTCTAGCAAGAGAACGAGGGCGCGGGCGTCCGTGTTGGCCAAGACGGCACCAAAGTGCTGCATCGTGGTGGCGAATTCCGCCTCGAGCAGTGCTGAATCCATGCGGGGGTCGTCAACGGTCCGCGTAAACTCCCACCCGAGCGCCACGATGTGGTTGAGGGCGTTCATGACCGTGGACGAGTACACGTAGCACTTTTTAGCGACTTCGGCCACGAACGCGTCGTGCGCACGCTTGACAATGTCAAAATCCGATCGGTTGTCGCACTCGGCGACGCACTGGTCAAAGTCGGCGTCGATCACGCCCATCTGAAAGTACAGAAACACGTTGGACAGGGCAAACGCGAGGTGGTGGCGCAGGACGCACGTCTTGGTGGATCGGCTCGACTGGTGCTTCCACGCCGTGTTGAGGGCAAAGATCACGCGCTTGAGTCGAAAGAGTAATTGAAACACGTGGCTGTACGTGGTCAATGTCGGAGGCGTCAGCAGCAGTGGCAAGGGCCACGGAATGTCCATGTCAAGACTGACGTACGCCCACGGATCGTCCGATTCCCCCTGCGGTGGCCTCTTGTCGCACGACCACGAGAGCACCGTGACGCCTGGCTGGAGTACCAGCCCGACAAACATCCCGCCTTGTTGACGCGCCAGGCCATCGACGTGCTTCAAGACATTCATGGGCGTATGCTCAAAGCAGATGGACCCGTTGACCAGGACACGCCATCCTGCAGTGGTGACAGGAACGTTTTTTTCCCCTACTACATCCGCCGAGTATTCGACGTGGAAGGTGGCGTCACTTGCAAATGGCAGCGTCGCCGTGGCTTCGTGCACGAGTTGGCTCGCGTCGGTGGAGATGATGTAGAGGCGCGTTGTGAGTCGGCAACTGGAATCTTGAAAGGTATGGAACTGGCACTGAAGCCGCAGACTTGCCGATGTCGGGGGCAGTCCTCCACGTGGACGGTCGGATCGAGTCCACTCTGGAACGACGTGAACTCCGTTGGACTGCAACACAAGCGACAGTTCCGTCGGCGCACTCGGCATGTCGACACTAAAACTCGACCGAAACGAGCGCGAGATGTACTGAATGTGGTGGAACCAGCACGTCAACCAAGACTCCGACGGCGCGAGACCACGGGCGTCCGCGCTGCGTACACCATGCACCACCAAGCCAGGCGGGACAACTGCAGCACTCATGTTCTCCGGCTCGCCAACACGTTGGAACGTGTATGAAAACTCTTGCAACGGGACCTACACATTGTCGACGGTGACGTCGTCCTAGCGATATGCGCCGACGCACCCGCAGCGAGATGGAGCCCACCGAGTCGAACTGAAACTCACGCAGGGACGTGGCCCAGATCCCATGGTTCAAATCCTGCTCGGATCGAATAGTCGGGGGGCCCTTGGAAAAGACGTCGACCGACGCCCGTTCGACGACAGCGTGAAACAAGTCGCCTTCCCCAAGCAAGTAAAACGACTTGACAAGCTTCAACCACTTGACAAACTGCCCTTGCACGACGACACGTGTCCCCAGAGCAGTTGCGACAATGCCTCGGAGCCTTGCCAACGAATCTTGTACCACATGCGTGGCCCACGTGCCGCGACGCGCCAATTCGTGGAGGCAGTTGCAGATCTCTTTGTGATGCGACGACGACGCCCCGACGATTTTCATCGCGTTTCCGACGAACAAGACATCTTCAGCGATCGCACTGGGAAAGTACCGCAGCGGCACCCGCCCTAGATCGACTGTGTATTCGGTGGGCGACGACTGCGTGATGAAGAATTCGCCGAACGGATCCACAACTTGCGCTGCCGTCATCCACGACATCATCTGACGGTACAGCACGCGATGCGCGTTGCACAGGAATACCCGAACGCATGCTTGGATGCGCGGGTACCCGCAGTGATCGTGCGACTGCAAGAGCTCCAATATACCTTTCCCGCGCAGATTTTTGCGCTCAATCTGGTCCACTAATCGACACAGAAACGGAAAAAGCTCGATTTCACCGTGGAGATCCACCAACAGCCTTGTAAACGGAAACAAGTTGCTCGTGTTTTGACTTGTCTTGGCCAAGACGTCGCGCTCCAAGTCCGCCACGTGCTGCTCGTATGCAGCGAGGCTGGTGGACAACGACTCACGAAACGAATGCAAGTAGAGGCTGGAGCGGATGTACTCACTCCCGTCTCCATCGCTCTTGTCCTGGAATGGTGGAAGTTGAGCGAATCTGGACAGGCGGCGGTAGCAGTACCCAACGTGCAAGACGGGGCGTAGCATCTGCTGATCGCCTTCAGACAGCAGCGACGGTGTGACCTCCTCATCAAAGACGAAGGTTTTCACATTTTCCTGCTGTGGGTTCGTCCTTTCCACGACGACTTCGCCGCTGACGCCGAGGAGCGCGAAGAACAGCTCATGATGCATCTGTTTGGTCCCACGAAGCAAACCACGAGGGATATCCGGATAATGTGTGGTATTCGGATGCGCGTTCACCCGGATATCGGGAGATATTATACGGAAGGTGCTAATGCCCATTCCGCGAGAACGAACGCCGGATGAACAGAAGCGCGACCAAGACCACATGCTGGTACGAAATCCTGGGCCTTCCTCAGCTCGCGGACACCGACGCGGTGAAGAAAGCGTTCCGCCAGATGTCGTTGAAGCATCATCCAGACAAGGGCGGTGATGGTAAGGCTGCTGCATGAGAGATGTGAAGAGTCCGTGACCACACAGTGTGTATGTAGTCGACAAGTTCCATGAACTCCAGCAAGCTAGTCAGTTCCTCTTGGACCCGGTCCAAAAGAAAGAGTACGATGCAAAGATTTCTCAAGTGACGATGCAAGAAATTCAACGAAAGCAGCGAGAAGAACGGATGGGGGCAGAGCGAAAGCGAATGGCAGACGAGCTGCTTCGACGGGAAAACGTAGAACCCAAGCGCCCCAAGCACGTGATCGACGATCTGAAAGCGAAAGCCAGGAGACATGTGGAAGAAATGCAAGCTAAACGGGCACAAGTCGCCCAGGATCGCGCTAATTTCTTGGGAAAGAACCTCAAGAGCGGTAAGACTTCGTCGGTACTGTAGCCACTTAACGATCTGGTTCGCTAGGAGACATCAGGCAGCGAACAATTCGAGTGTCGTGGAGCAACAGCAAGGGTTCGCACTCGGACCAGACGCTCGTGGATGCCTTTCGAACGTACGGCGAGATTGAACTGGTCAAAATGAAGTCGGCCGATTCCGCGCGCATCATCTTCGTCAATGCGCTGTCGGCGGTACCATCTCTTCGACACGTGAATTCCCAACTGACGTGGATGATGTGTGTAGACCCAAGCTGCCCGTATTGAAGGCCACAACACCGACACATGGAAGAAAGTTACACTGGTGGGCCACGCAGTCCACGAGCAGCCCAAAGTCGCGCCCCATCATCATCGTCATCACTCAGAACCGGACAAGGCACAGCTGGAACTGCACCCTGTATCACAAGACGAGCTTGCTCAATTCGAGAAGGTCGTCCTGGCGCACTTGGAGACATTGGCAAAGCAAGTCGCAACATAACAGGACATCGATCCGTATAAGAAATGCTGGCCGTTTTCAAGGCGACAAACGCCAGTATTAACAAATGAACGCCAGCTAGACGACAACACTGGGATGGGCCGGCTGCCGCGACGATCGCCCAGAGCCTCCCGCGGCATTGGAGAAGGCCAAGTTGGAGATCGTTGATAGAAAGCTCGCCCCCGCCGACGAGTTCAGTGCTTCTAGCGCGCCGGCGGTCATCATCGAGTGCATCTTCGACTTGGCGTCTGCAGCACACTCCATGATGGACATACAGGAAGGGAAGAGGAGCATATTACCTTTGCTGCATTTGGTGTACCCCACCACGTTCGCACCGCTAAGCGTGAGCGCCACGATGGCAATGAGCGCCCATTCCACGTTGAGCTTGAGCACAGCGACGAGGAGGAACAAGGCCCACGCGACCGGTGCACCATACAGAGCTGTCCAGAAGATTTTGGCGTCGAGGGGATCGATCTCAGACATGTCTTCCAACGACTCAAACACCCAGTCGTTCGATCCGTCCTCGTTGATGCGATTCCACCATCGAAGCCCGACCAGCAGCCGACCCGACACGTTCTGCATCGGGATCGGTTCATTCCTTGAACAGAATACGATGGAGAGCACGTACTTTCACGGTCCAAAAGTCGAACGCCAGCAGCAGTACACAGATGACAAAGATGAAAACAAAGCTGTTCGAGACGAACCCGCCTAAAATGTACACGCCAATCGCGAGGAATTTGAAAAACAGATGAAATGCCGCTGCCACGGGATGCTTGGCTTTGCGCACAGACTCGGTTACCCCTGACAACCTACGTAATGGGGCTGAGTGGTCAATCGTCCTAGAAGAAGGGACCTACAAGCCAGCGGTTGCAGGCGTCGCCCGTGGCGAGTTTTCCACAGAAGACGAGGCTGTGGTGGTCCTCGAGCGAGGAGACGTCACTGGAGAGTCTTGCGGCTCGGCAGGAACGTCGATGAACTCAAGTTGCTTGCCCTTGTCTCCCATCGTTCAAGCCAACGGACAATCCCTGCGGCACTTCCTCAAGTGCTTTATACGACGACTGATGTGGAATGTTAATCTACCGGATAAAAAGATTATCCGGAATTTCGGACAAGACAAACTTCGATGTTTTGTCGCATGAATGTGCACCCATTCAAGCTCACAGCTCTATGGCGATGCAGCTCGCGATCTACCTCGGAGCCTTCATCCCACGCATCTCTGGGTATCAGCCTCTTGTGCTTCTGTTTACAGCACGTGCGCTAACACTTGGGTGCTCGAAAATTATACTTTCCCTGCCGCGAATGATGGTAGTGTTCATTTATATCATTTACTTTGGTCATTCAGAAAAATGATATTTTACATTGTTGTGGTTTATACTTGGTAAACGTATGGAATTTGTCAAGGCGGAATTGCGTGCGAATGTGCACGATGCTGCAACGCTGTAATAAATGAATCAACGCCGTGAAAGATCGCAACTTATCCGGATGGTCCTCCTGCCATTTGTAAGGGAACCCACTTCGCATCCTGATCCGATCGGAGAATTCCCCGCCCCTCCAAGGATGGCTCGAGATTAGTACGCGCCACTTGGGCGCAGTCGATTAGGAACCACGATGGGCTAACCTGTCTCCGTGTTGTAGTGACCATTTGTTCAAGCTGGTGTTGATTGGCGACTCGGGCGTCGGCAAGTCGTGCCTGCTGTTGCGGTTCGCCGACGACGCGTTCACAGAGAGCTACATCACGACGATTGGCGTCGACTTTGTACGTTCACGTCATTGTCTTGCATGTTTCTGGGCGTATGACACTGATTTGATAGCGTTTCCGCACGGTGAAAATCGACAAAAAGACTGTCAAGCTACAAATCGTACGTCGTTGGGACGGAAATGTGCTGTTGTCCTCATCGCGCTGCCTCCTTCTAGTGGGACACAGCAGGCCAAGAACGATTCCGCACAATTACTAGTGCGTACTACCGCGGCGCGGATGGAATCATCATGGTCTACGATGTGACGAGTCAGGTAAGGTCGTGGTGTTGAACGGATCTCGACTGCCTTGTCTGCCTGGCAGGAATCATTCGATCACGTAAATGACTGGCTCAACGAAGTAAATCGATATGCGAGCGAGGGAACGTGTAAGTTATTGGTCGGGAACAAGAGCGACATGAGCACGAAGAAGGTCGTGTCGTTTGAAAGTGCCAAGGCATTCGCAGACAGCCTTGCGATCCCATTCTTGGAGACGAGTGCGAAGAATGCGCAAAACGTCGAGGAGGCTTTCCTCACCATGGCGTCGGAACTCATCACGATTCGGGAAATGGTCGGGAGCAGCACCAAAACTCACGGCACGACGGTACGCGACGTCCCTGTGCGATCGAACGTGACGTCGTGTGTGTGTAGCTCACGAACGACGCGACAAAGCCGTCCGGGTCCAACTCGTGCTGCAATTAGGTGGCGCGAGGCGACGGCTCTTTGGCCTCGTCCTTCTTTCTATTGTATACCCGATCGATTCGTGCTCTTCAATATGGTCTTGCGACTCTCTCACAGGTTGTGCCCGCCGTTCTTCTGCTTCGATGAGCAGGAACGCGTGGTGGCCATACATCCAGCGCATACTTCTCACGACGTTGTGGCATTCATGAATGGCCATCCAGACTCGTCGCTCGACCGAGTTCATGCAGTGCTACAGGATTGCGTTGGTTCGTCGAGATGCTGGGGCTCTGCATCGTCCGATTGGCATAGAGACGTAGCCGAAGAGGTCGTGCATCCTTGGCGCAGCCACGTTGGGACAGATTCGACGCACCAACACGTTGCGCATGAAAGCATCCCTCGCCCTTCAAAATCGACGCAAGTGGCATGCGTCACCGCACACCACCTGGCATGGCCGAATCTTAAACCCACACGCATGCACAAAGGTCATTTGCACTCCCACATGCGGCACCATCTCGAGCTTGTTTCAAGTCCCAACGCCGGAATCATTCACCGATTGAATAAGAATCGATCGCTTGGGATACGCACGCCTGGCCAGACATCGTGTCATGCGCAGTGTCACGCTTCTTGTTATGGTCATAACGCAGCAGCAGCTTCCTTGGCACGTTGGCTCCATGGGCGCTGCCGCCGCTCGTCGTGGGGGCGCCATGCCATCGGGAGGTTATCCGGACAATTGCAAACTACTTTATCCGGACATGCATCAAATGCTGCAGGATGGACGCAATCGTTCTCAAGCTCGGCCATCCGCTGGAAGAGGTCCGCGTGAGGTCGCTGCGAAGCATCCACACCAAAATCTCCACGGGGCTGTGGCCGCATGCGCACTGCCTTCCGGAGAAGATCCAGCAGTATCTGCTTGACCTGCTTCCACCCCTGGCGACCGACTACACACAAGCGCAGGAAATCCTGTCCCAGCTCCAATCTGTTAACAGGACACCCCAACATCCTCCGGCGGAACCTGCCATCCACTCCCCGCGTGTGTTTTCACCTTCTTTTACTTCGAACTCCAGGCCTAGCGATGCCAAGCCAGACGATGGGGCAAAAGTCCCACATATCCCGCCAGGAGTCCACGCCGGTTGGACCTACTCTCACGTCGACTTGGCCGACGCAGACGACCAGATGCTGTTTGAGTTCGAAGTCAAGCTCAAGATGCACGGCGGCACGCAGGAAGGCCTTCGTCTGTTCATGGAATTCGGCGAGACTCTGCTGCGGGACTTTCCCGCGGAAGTGTTTCTTCAGCGACCTGCCATTCTCCAGTTCATCATGCATCTGTTGCAGGTACCCTTGATCGAGCTTACACAACCACCCGCGTCTGGCTTTGGCGAAGCTTTGTTTGGGTACAAAAAGCTTCGTCGCCACGACGAAACCGCGCTCTTCTTCGTCCTGCTCGACCTGCTTCAAAGTCTTGTGGACGGCCTCGCCACGAGCTTTCAGTTGCACGTAGATGCAACTTACCACACTCACGTTTGCGAGCCTCCAACGCCGTCTCACTCGACTCCCCATCGCTCCATCCATGCGGGTAGTCGCAATCCTCCTTCCTATCCCTGCGCTGTCCCTTCCCCAGACGGTCTACGTGGCGACTCTTGGTCGTACAGCGGAGCGATGTGCTACATATTCACGGTGCTGGCTTCGCTAATGGCCCGCCCGTCGCTCCCTCGACTGCGCATTTTGTCCGTCATGCATTCTCTGGTGTCGTCGTTGCATGACGTGTCTGCCACCACGATCGAACCATTCGAATCCCAGCGCCTCGCAGCGTGCTTCTCCTCGATTTCGGATGCGCTGGACGTAATGGCAGGTCCTCGCGAGGACGGGTCCATGGATAACGTCGCCACGTTCTACACGTGGCGCCTGTTGCTCCGCATGCTGGCCGCCATGGGCTGTCCTTCGTCCGCCGTGATTTCACTCTTGCCTCCTCGAATCGTGCACGCCCTCGAAACTCTCGTCCTGGACCAAGCGCTGTTTGAAGTCGACCCGTCCATCCGCCACCACGTGCTACCGATTGCAATCCTTGCCAAGCCGGCGATCTCCGACTTGCTGGAACACCACATCCACGTGACAAATGTGATCAAGAATTGGCAGTCGTTTGTGGAAGCTGTCGACGCCGCGATCGACGGGACAGATCCCGCGCCGACGTTGCCCCAGGACGCGCTGACGCTGTTGAGTGTCTTGGACCATATTCCTCGACTGGAAGACCGAGACGAGGTGGTAAACGCTGTGGCCAAGATATTGCCATCGATCACTCAAGACGACCAGGTTGTAGCGATCTTGGAGAAGCTTCTGCAATGGCCCACCACGATATCGTCCGCTTTCGACCACGTTGTAGCGTCTCTGAGTCGGCGGGACACACGAACCAATCTGTCCGCCGTTGTGTTGTGCCTTTGCCGACGGCTCGTCGCCGCGCCGCCCGTGGACGCGCTGTGGCAATTGCTTCATCTCGTCTTGCATGACGCAGGCCACGATGCCATACCTTTTCTACAACATTGGGCGTACGCCGATGTCCCGTTGTCTTCGGCGCATCGCCAGATGCAACCCGCGTTGGCCGCGCGCTTGATCGACCTGCAGCATGCTGGGTTTACCGACACCGTGCTCGCCATCGCGAGATGTTTACTTCACACGTCCGAGTTTGTCCGGCGATCGGCAGCGGTGGGGTTGGTGTCGGCGCTCGTCGACGACGACTCGTTTGTCGATTCACGGAATTGGATGGTCCAGAACGACTTTCATCCGGGTGACCCGTTCGACGCCTTGGCGCATTCCCTGCGCGATCATGTGCTGTCGCACCCGCTTCCGCAACCACCCACTCCTCGACGACCCTCCGCTCGAATCACGAGTGTCATTACGAGTGTCCAAAAGTTCGTTGCGATCTTGACCTCCCCTTCCCTCGAGTGGAATATCAAAGAGTCAGTGCTCCATCAAGTCATTCAAGTGGTGCGGCTGCTCGATGCTGACACGGCCGCCGCCCTCGCCACGTCGGGCGAACTCTCCAACGTCCTCCAGGCCGTCGTGCCCTTTCTGTCTCACCCCGACACCAAGTTCCACCTCTTGCCCCTCGTCCTCCTCCGCGACCTCGTGATGGCTTGCCCAGACGCTCGGCAGTTTGCGCGATCTTCCACCGTGCTCCACGTTGTGCTTCCATTTGTGTTCTCGTCCAACATGGATGTTCGTGCGGGCGCATATCTCGTCGTGCTCTTTCTCACGTGCGCGTCAGAGGTATGGGGCGACTCTCCAGTCTCGAAACAGCTCCAGGTCCCATCCATGATCACGTCTTCGTTTGGAATCCACTCGGCAATGTGGGCAAGCTGGGGCATTTCAACCTATAACCTGTCGACGAATTCGCTCGAATCGCCAGAAGCTCGAGACGCGACAAGCAACGATGGCCCTGGCACCGTCCTCTCGCAGCCGCCCCTCGCGTTTATCACAGACGCTATTCACGCCTTGAACGGTGCCGGGTCCCACCGCGACTACCTCAACAAGATGTATCCATTGGACTGTATGGCGCGGCTGGATGCGACCTTGACTGGGTCGGCCATTTCGTCGCAGCTGCAGTCCAAGTCGACCTTTCTTCGCATTTTGCACACGACCCCGAGCAGCTGGCGGGACGAAGCCGCGCTTGCGTCGCTCTTTCACGTGCTTCAACACTTGGTGCCGATCCTGGACGTGTCGGACCTGCTGTACATTCTCGTAGCGATCAAGACGAATGCCGTGCCGCTGCTACACCAAGCAAATCAATCGTACGGAGGAGCGTTGCACGTGAAGGTGCTCGCTCTGTTGGTAGCGATCGCCCGCCGGGACGACATGGTCGAGTTTGTCGCGGCCTTTCTGCTCGAAACGCAGCTCCATGAGACGCTTCGAACGGTGTACGTCCTCGGCGACGACAGTTCTGCTCAAGCCATCGCGCTTCGCTTGCTTTACCGCGTCCTCGTCCATTCTCGGTCGTGCTTGGACTCGTGGAATACCGACCAACTCGCGCCGACGCTTGTCCAACTGGTTGGCGAATACCACCCGAGCGACTCGTTCATTCGCAAAGACGCCATGGCATGGGCACTTTCGTGCCTTGTGGCCATCGCGGCGCACACCCCGTGGACGACGCATTCCACAACAAATCGGTTCATGTTCGATCGAGATTCGCGACTACGGGCCATGGGGTATGCCCTGCTGCCACCCACCGACTCGACATACGTCGAACTGGCCCAAGATACCGTCGTCGACATGACAGAGTGTTCCAAAGTTCGTGTGCAGGCGGCGCAGTACGTGCTGCGGTCGCTCGACTCGTTGGACGTGCGATACTTGACCAAACTGATCCACGTCGTCGAAAACACCCCCGTGATATCGTCGGAAGTCCTGTTTGCCGTCGTGAGTCTCGTTCAGCAACGCCACCGCGACCTCCTTCCTTTGAACGCACTCGACAAGGTACCCCCACGCCGACCGACGGGAATATCGACCCCTTGTGCAACGTAGCTCGCGTCCGTCGCGTACCACCACGAAGCGTACAAGCGGTTAAGTCGAGCCGTGATGGGCATGTCCATCTCGGACGCGAGCCCCGCGACGTCGTTTTTCAAGGTATTCGCGTCTCTTTCAACGATAACGGTGGGTGTTGTGGGGCTTCTGAGCCACACGTCGTAGGCGACGTGGGCCACCGTGCACCGACCGACCGCCATCGAGTGCATCCGCGTCGTTCTGTCGGAGGTCTCCTCCAGGGATGGTTTTGGATTCCTGCCCCGCCTCAACGAAATCTTCTCACTTACGTGCGACGACTCCCGTCCGTACGTGCAATTGCTGGGGGTTGCCGTGCGCTTTTTCAGCCGCATGATGGACCACACGACCGTCGACCAACACGAAGAATTGGCGCACAGGCTCGTGGCGAAGCTCGTCGGTATGGTGCAGAGAGACGAGTCCGTCCTGTCCGCGTGCCACGTCATCTACCACGTACGTGCGTCCCCGAAATGCCATTCCGCTCGACTCATGGTAGCTAGTGTGCCAAGCATCCATCGTGGAAAACGCTGCTGCAGACTCCACCAGGCCAAGCTATCTCGAACACGCTGGTGCGGTGGGTTGTCGACAAGCCGCGGCATGTCCATCACGCCCAAGTCGCCACAGCCGTGCAAAGCGTGCTGGAATCGCACCCGACTTTCTTCATCGACGACGCTCTCAAACAGGGGCTTCTTGCCCATTGCTTGACGAAATTGACGGGGCATTTGGCGCTCACGGCCGACGAAACGTCGTTGCTGTGCCGCTTGATTCGCGCACAGGTCGGGTATCACGTCGAAGCCAAGCAACTCGCAAACGTACGTTTGGAATATACTCGGACGGATGCGTCAACGGCGCTGACTAGGACTTGCACCTGCCTGCTTTGTTCGCGTCCATGTGGCATCATATACAAGCATCGCCCCGTGTCGTTCAAGCCTGGCTCGAAGCTATCAACAACTACGTGTACCAGAGCCAGCCCGCCAAGCAGTCTATCGTCGGAAGCCCATGCGACAGCCAGTCCAGTTGCCTCCGACACCTGCTTCACCACGCAACGTCGCCAAAACCAACGCACGTGGAGCTCACGTTTGCAGTGCTCAAGTCCGTCGCGCTCAACGGGGAATGCGTCCTCGCCATGATCAAGTATGGGTACGTCGCCAAGCTCATGGGCATCCTGGCCACGTCGGTGTACAAGTACAAACAGACCAAACTTCGCGCAGACGCGCGTCCGATGCTGCTCCGCAGCGTGCTGGATGTAGTCGTAAACATATCGTTCTCGCCCGATGGCCGGACGGACGTGTGCCGATTTGCCCACCTTCAAGATTTGCTGACCGATTTGGTGGCGGCGCCTGCGTTGGTCGAGCCGACCGCGTTGTTGCTTCGCAACATTTCGTTCACGTCGATTGCCAAGGCGCAATTTCTGCACTGGAAACCCATCATGACGGCGTTGCGGACGTGGCTGCCCCACGACGATCCGTTCGTGTGCAACTTTGCCAGCACTGCCATTTGGTCGTTGGTGTACAACAATCAAAAAGCCACAACGAAAGCCATGGCCGAGTTCGACTGGTCCACGTGCCTCGCCAACGCTGCGGCGTCCCTCGAACGAGGTATGGTGCTGTCCTCGAACGACAATTGGGCGACTAACTGTATGCCAGCGCTGGCCGCGGCGCCCATGGAACCCACCGATCGCATGCTCCTCACCCAAGCCCAAGTCCACGTGGGCTACATCGCGCAGCTTCTTCAATGCAATGCCGGTGGGCCACAATCGACCCACGCGGACCAACTCGCCGTGCAGGTCGATACCAACTACATCCGTCGAGATCGTAGTCGAAAGCGCAGCTAGAATCTCTAACGTGTACACCCATGCTTGCGCACTGCTCCTATCTATAGCTGCCGTCAGAGTAAAATTAGCTCGGCGCCGACCGACCGAAACCAACGCACATCTCGACTGCCGGTGCGCCTTGTAAGCTACCATAGCGCTTCCACGCGTCAAGTTTGATTCGTCCAGTGTGGCCAGCGACCACGAGGACTACACCGACAGTGCATCGTCCCCTTCCCACTCGATCGGCGGCATCCTCCAGCAGCCTAAGATGACGTCGAGACAGCAGCCGCCGCCGCCAAAGCCGAAACGCAACTACCAGCAGAGCCCGGACGACGAGCATGACTCGATCGAGTCGGACGATGCGTATGCCGCCCCCGTCCTACCCCGCCGAGGGCGCAGCACCCGCGCGGCATCGCAGTCGCCTCCGTCATCGCCGCAAGCGTCACGCGGCATGGCCGTCGCCCCGCTCAAGAGCGTAGAAGGCGAAGCCGAGACGACGATCGGGGCGGCCGTCAAGATGAAGGGCGAGCTCTCGTTCGAGCGGCTGCTGCGCATCGAAGGCGAGTTTGACGGCAAACTGGTGTCGAAAGGATCGCTCGTGATCGGTCAAAAGGGGCTGTTGACAGGCAACATCGACGGCATGAAGGAAGTCTTGATTGCTGGCGGACGCGTGCTCGGCAACATTACAGTCGACCGCCTCGTGCTCCGCGACAAGGGGCAGATCTTCGGCAACGTGACGGCCAAGAGCGTTCGGATAGACCCCGAGTGCATTGTGATGGGCGCGCTCAACGTCAACCCGCACGCTCCTCAGCGCATCAATTTGAAAGGCGAGCCCGTCGTGGAAGAGCCCAAGCCCGCCGCCCCGCCGACTCCGGCAACGCCTCAACCCCCCGCCTAGACGCATGCTCGTCGCAGCCACCCGGGACGACGACGGGTGCATGTACCATAGAGCGATTCAAAAACACGGCATCTACGCATCATTCGTCGTTCATGAAGCCGCTTCGTGTGCCACAGAGAGCGATGGCGGAGGCATACGCTTAAGAGCGATGACGACATGCAAAAGCCACTCGCGATGTATCGTAACGCAGCAAGGACGCAGTGCCACTAGCATATATGTCGTGCAGGCGCGTTCGCAGTGCAGATGGGCAAAGGGGACGCCGGTAGAAAGCATCGCAATGACACAAAACTCGATTGCTTCAACTTTGCGAATGCACGGAAAAAGGCCCAGCTAGATGGACGGGATGCCGGCCGCGCGCAGCTTGGCTTCGAGCGTCTGGAACTCGGCCTCGTTGACAGCTTTCACGTCTTGGTCGTCAACAACCTCTTCGATGCCGCGGACCTCAGGGATGTAGTGCATCAGCATGTTCTCGACGCCGTTCTTGAGGGTGACGGACGAGCTTGGACAACCCGCGCATGACCCGGCCAACTGAAGCTTGACGATCCCGCGGTCCTCGTCGAACCCACTGCAGTCACACAGATACATCGTTACGATTTCGAGCCCAACTTGCATCAACATTCGAGGGCTCCGCACCGAAAATAGATGTCGCCACCGTCATCTTGAACGGCTGGACGGATGCGCGTCTCCAGGAGTTCCTTGATCATGGCCACCACTTCGTCGTCGGTGTCGAGAATCGTCGTGTCCTAGTAGTACCGCCACCACGCGATGAGAGGCGATGGAAGAAGATGACGACGGGTCGAACCGTAATAACTTCTTCGTCTGTCATGATGGGCTTGCCCGACGCATAAAAGTCCATGATCGTTCCAAAGATTTGACCGCGGAGCACCTGCACAAGCGCATTGTCAGCGGAGAATAACATGGCCGCGCGGTTGGTCGTACATCCCAGTCGATGTCGTCGTCCTTCTTCGTCACAGAGATAAAGTCCTTGCCAAAGAACACGCGAACGACACCGTCGATCGTAAACAAGTCCTTGGCCAGCATCGACCGTCGGAGTTCGGGACCTTTGGGTGTGAAATCTACACCGGTCGAGAAGCGTTCGTCCAAAACTGGGCGCCCTGGGAGGAACTTGAGACTCTGAGGATTGGGTGTGGTCTCCGTCTGAATGAACATGTTGCGCACCGGCACTACTCCACCAACATCCCTTACCAAACACATCGGTGTACATGGTTAAGGTACCTGCAAACATGGCCGGCCGTCGATAAGTGGTCTTTTGTGCCATCGTCGATCGCACCAACGGCGAGGACAAGAACGATGGCACGTGGATGGATCGCGCAGAAGGAGCACCCGACAAAGTGATGTCCATGGAGTTGGCCACGGCCACGAAGGGTCCGCGAAGCTTGGCGGCTTGAGCATGGCGCATTGCAATGCGCGACGAACGGTGCAGCATGGCGTTTATGGCGAAAGTGCACCAGCGAATGCTACTGGTACGGATATTCCGTCCGGATACGACATGTTCCCGGATATTATCCGGAAACATGGCGTATCATGGCGATCTTCGGTCGGTTGCATTTCCGGTCTCATGTGGAAGGGCTTGTTCAAGCCGCGGCCGGCGAAGGCCACGCTACCGTCCATCAACCAAACGGAAGAGCATGCGACAGAAGCTGCGGAGACACCTGTGGACGAGAAGAGGATGGAAGATTCGCATGACGAGGCAGCCCCTGACAACGACGCCATGTATGTGCTCGCCAACTTCACAGGCCTCTTGATTGTCCAAGGTGCAACCGAAAAGCGGCAGATTCGATATGTGATGGAGGTCGTATGCCCGACCACCCGACACAAATTCGAGTGCGTGAAGCGGTTCAATCAGTTCAGCGACCTTCGCCAGCGCTCGCTCGACGTTCTCCACCAATGCCGAAGCAAGAGGTGCCCGAAGTGCACCTCTGTTGCTGCCACCATCCAAGCACAACCATTTCCAGGTCGACGCCTCTTCACGACACTACAACACGTCAGAGAACGAGCATTGCCTTTGGAAGCGTTCTTGCAGTGTGTTCTAGACAACGCCTTGAATTGGAACGGATGCAAGCGATCAAAACACGCATTCAACCAGGTCGCAAGTCAGTTTGTGGGGGCACCTGTCGACGGCATGTACTTAAGCAGCGACAGACCGTCATTGGACTTTCGCAAGTCCATCCGACATCTCATGGTGGAACGTCCAGTCTCAATTGGCGATGCCGTAGCTGACACGAGGGAGGAGAATGCTTCACCAACGACAAGGTGCCCGAGCCTTCCTCAAGACAGCTTTGAGGAGGAAGAGCACAAGGAGAATGAAGACGAAGCTCATCCAAGCATCCAGCCACTCGAGCATGTTGCTGTTCCCGAGGTTTCAACCACCCCCGCTCCTCCAGCTACTTGCAAGGATGGACCCTCGTCCGAGCTTCCAACCTCATCTGACCAATCTTTGACCCATCCCACGACGGTCGTGGCCGCTAACGTCGTCGACGAACGCGTAGAGTAACCTTAATGCATACCGTCTTACCCATCGCGGCCCCATGCACCGTCGTCTGGATCGCGCTCGTCTGTGCGGCGGCCTTCTCCCATCGAAATTGGCGCCAGTTCAATGCCAGGTGCAAGCGAAATTCGTCGACTGGATGTTGGGAGGATTATCCGGATGCCAACTGCTTATGTACACATACTACTGTACTAGTAGTAGTTCGACCTTGAATATATATTTGTGATGCCGATATTGCAGAACTTGAAAACATTATATTGTTATAATATATACAAAGTCTAGCCATAAATATATCTGATGGAATTTTGATGTTCATCTTGCGGAAGTCATACAGTACCAGTAGCTGTATTGGTAAAAGCACAAGAACAAGTATATCAATATATATAACGTTATCATGAACTTCAAATATATTTTTTACATCGGACAGTTTCCGCCTCCACGTGGAGCATTCGAGCGAAAATGCCAATTCTGACGTTCATCGCGCGCGTGTCCGATGGGATGCTCCTGGTACGTTCCCATGCCGTAGAAGCACGCTATTCGCATCGACGCGATGCGGAAAACCTCATGTGTGCACAGGTTGCGTCCATGGAGTCCGCGGGAGATTACAACGACAACCTGGACACGTACAAGCAACAGGTGAGTCTGCCGTGGATCGCACCAGGCTCACATGAAGCTGGACAGGGCAAGCAAATCATGAAGAAACTCAACCAACGCTCGCCTGGCAAATGCAGCATTGATTCTGGCGCGTATGCTTTTCAGTACGTCGGGAGAGGATGCGATTCCTTTGAGTCGCACGATGGCTGACCGTGTCCTATCTCACGCAGCTACCTCATTGAAGATGGCGTGTGCTACCTGACGCTCTCTGACAAGAACTACCCAAAGCGTTTGGTGTTCCTGTATTTGGAGGATATTCACGCTGGTTTCATCGACGAACTCCGTCGCGACCATGGAGACAAGTTCGTTTGTCAATTCTGTCCTTCCTGTTCATACGCCGATCATGTAGCTGGCGCGATACCGTCACGACCGTCGCGCGGCCGTACGCGTTCATCAAATTCGGTTCGATCCAACTTCACCGGTCCCCGTCATTCTCATGCCTTCGTAGACAAGTACATTCAGAAGAAGCGGAAGGAGTACACGGACCCCAGCTCGTCCCAAAACATGTCGAAGCTCAACAACGATCTGGCAGACATCCACAACGTCATGCGCCAGAACATCCAGGAAGTGCTCAATCGTGGCGAAGCTATCGACCGTACGTGATCGACTTGTCATCGCTCTATCTCCATCGTGTTGTCGCAGGGGTGTCCCAGATATCGTCCAACATTGCGGATCGGTCGAAGGAGTTCAAGTGGGGCGCCAAGAAGCTCAGTTTGCAGGCCATGTACCAAAAGTATGGGCCGCTTGTCGCGATCGCGCTCTTTGTCGTGCTCGTGATATACTTCAAGTTCTTTTAAACGACACCAACATGCCCAAGCAATAATCGAGCGATGTGCCAACTCTTCACTGTCGCCAGTTTCCAGGGGACGATGTCGTCTCCGCCCCCTTTCCATCATGCTGGAGGGACACGCATGCCACGACTGCGAACAACCGATCGCGACATCGCCACACACATCATGGTCGGCCCAACTTCCGTTCAATTCGTTTTGGGGGTCTCCACGAGAAAGCTCGCGTCTATCGTTCACCTGTACGATGGAATGCATTCCAGCGCGTCCTGGCAACGTTAGGGATGGTTCTCAAGCCAGCACGGGTGGAAAGATGCGCTGGTTGATGGCATCTTGGACGATGGCGCGAACGTGGTCCACGCGGAGCTGTCGAGACGCGTCAGGAGAGGCTGTTTCGCGCACGGCTCCATGACGTACATGAGGGTAGTCGTACGTGAAGCCCGTGCCTTCGATCTTGGACCCATCCACATACAACTGGTTGTGGCACAGCAACTCGCGATCGATAAACGGCGACAGCGGCGTGTTGGTTACTCCATGCGCCTACGAGTCGCCATCACGCCGCGTCGGGGCGACAGGCCCTACATTGCACAGGTCGGACCACGGCTTCATGTGCTTCTCGTTCGAGTGGTTCACCACGTCATCCAGCCGCAGCTACGCATGACGCCAGTGAATACGTCGGCAAAAGCGACGTTCACCTTGGCCAAATTCGAGACAAGGACCCCCATGAACCCCGTCTCGACGTTGAACAGTTCGCTGACGAGTTGGTTAATCGTCCCTTGACCTACATGTCGACGGCATCACGACGCTGCCTCCGATCGACTGCCTCACTCGTATCGGACTTGTCGGCGACGTTGTACACTTCACTCGGCGTGCCCGCGATGGCCACGTGCCACAACGCCTTGCACACGTCGCGCACGTGGACCTGGTACCTCGTGAAGCAGCCAGGTCGATATGCTGCCTACCGTATTCACTCGCATTTCGGCATCCCACAGCAACTTCATCGTTTCGCCAAGTTGCGTGTACGAAGCAGCGCAGACGAGGCGTGGCATGAGGCCGCCGACGTCGCCAGGACCATACACCGTGACTGGACGCACGAAGACCACGTTCAGGCCGCCAAGACCGCGGAGCTCTTCCTCTGCCTAATGCAATTTGTCGAGATGCAAAACTGTTCGGTCGAGATTCTACCTGGAGTTTGTACTTGGCCTGGAGGGTCCACGGGTCGAGCTTTGCGTTCTCGGTAGCTGGCGCTTTCGTCTGCGACTTGTACACATATGCAGTTGACACTTCGACAAACATCTTTACATGCACTTCGAGCGCTTTCTTGGCTAAGTTGACAAGAGAAGGAGTCGCGTCGAGAGAGCACGGAGACTGTACCGCACTTCACCACCAAGTCGCGGCACTACCATTCATAGCATATGAGGCGACTTGAACGCGAGAGTCTTGGAAGAGGGGGTGAGGGCAGACATGAGGCAGGTATACCTTGGAGCTGTAGACGGACTCGGCTTGGCTGCACTTAGTTTCTCCAGCGAGGTTGAACACGTAGTCGTATGGCCCGGCCTCCACTTTGAACGCACGGTCGACGTGGCTATCTCGCGTCAAGTCAGCTTGCACGTATTCAACAATATCTGAAGCAAACGCAGCCTTGTGTTCGTCGCTGTCGTGCATGCACATTAGATCAGGTTTTCCCATGAACACACGTGCCTGAAATACGAGATCTCGGGCATCGACTTGTCCGCGACACGGATGTAGCTGCACAAATCATTGTCCACGCAGTACTTGACGAAGTTGCGGCCGATCATGCCGACGCCCCCCAACACGAGAATGCGGGGAAGCTCCGTCGTCATCTTCTTCGCACGACAGAAAATGGAATGCCATCATGAGAGTTCAATTAGACGGTACCCAAAAAACAAATTTCTGTAGGGGGTCTATGCAAAAATCCAAGGAGGGGGGGAAATTATATCGAATATCTCTCGCATAAAGGCATTCTCAAAGAAATCTAAGGCACAGACCAGCTTCAAGTCCCTCGTGCCGCACATGAAATATAACGCTATGTTTGGCTGTGTTGTGCTTGGTTGACTTGATATGATTCTGGACTTCAGGAGCATGTCAATGTTAACGACGTTGTGACTATAGGTGGGGCGGAAAGCAAGCAGCATGCAACTCGCTCAATTTCATGCACGAAAGGATTTTATATCTCAGGATTTTGAATTATGCGATGGCAAAAAATATTAGACCACTATGGCAATTATGAAGAAAAATATTAATGAGCCCCTCCAATTCATATTACTGCTTCGTTTTACCACCCTTGAGCTCCAAGACAAATACGCATAGCTTCTGCATAGAACTGTACAAGCTAGTCGATGTGGTCTTGACCGATATTGTCCAAGGCCTTCAAAATTGCGTTTTTGAGCTCATCCTTCTTTGAATATTGGGTCCTTGAACTGCACATAAACAGCACAGGTTTGCACGCCCCACAAACTTTCAATTGATTTCAGGTTCGGAGACTTCTACGGCCACTTCATGACGGGTAAATTTTGCTTGTGCAAGAAGACGTTGGTCTCCTTGGCGGCATGGATGGACGCGTTATCGTGCTGAAAGTTACAGTCGCACTCAAAGTTGTAATCCACATAACGTTAGGAAAACGAATTTTCTGACGACGTCTCCTTGTAGGCGCACTGTTCTGGTGCCCCTCCAAGATGGCCAGTTTAGTGTTTCCTTTGGCACTCAAAGCACCCCAGACCATAACACTTCTGCCACCACACTACCTTATCGAAGAAATTGCCTTCTCCTTGCTTAGATCGTACCATAAAAATTCAAGGTCATCAGGCTCTTCAGGATAGAACCTTTTTCGTCATTATAGAGGACCTGATGCCACCACTTGGTTATATCCCATGTTACTCTCTCACGGACTCACGCGGCGCGCTCAGTTTTGTGTAGCACACCGAGCATTGGCGAGGCAATGGCCTTGACAAACTGCAGGTGCTGGGCATTGGCAGTAGTTGGCGAGCGTGCTCAACAAGCTCTCTTGAGCTCATAAAGGTGTTAGATGTCGTTCTAAGGAGTTGACATACATTGTTGGGAGCAGTTTTTGGTGTTCATCCATGAAGTTTCTTCGTGGCATATGCCAAAGCGTTGCTTAAGATCAGTGCTATTGTAAGCGGGCACAGAGAAGGATGCGCTTTGCTTGGTAGAATGGAGAATGAATTGGTAACGTTAGTGTTAATCCTACCTAACGCTACACCTAAGCCACGCAAACCAATCGTAGTTGGTTAGAAAGTAATAACCGGATGTGTCCGGATAGTGTAACACGGTTACACCCTCCCATACTTTGGACCGCAGACTTCGCTGAGCGAAAAGGGTCGCTCAACTAGCAGAGAAGGTCATCCGTCGGGTATAGTCCAGTACGCACGAAACCGTTGGAAATTGATGTTTCTTCCGGCGTCATCCAAACGCGGCGCGCAATAGCAATCGCCTTGTGCTTGCTGATATTCGTCGAAATATCACCCCAACTGTCATCGGCAATTTCGCGGCGGATTGCTTGCTTGAACGGTCGAAAAACTGCGACATCCAATTGTTGGAACACGTGGGTCGAGTTGGCTGGCAAAAACTGCAGTAGAAAGCCCATCGACATTGCAGCTTCAAAGATGTAGTTCGAGTAGTGCGATGAACAGCCGTCTAGTACGAGGAGAATCGGTCGTGGTGTTGACGCTGGGATAGCTGAGTTCAGCATGGACAGCCACTTCCTGCAGAGATACGAGCTCGTCCATCCCTTCTCAGATGTTGTAACGGCTGCGCCAGGGATGCTCAGGTTGTCACAGACTTCAGTTGTCACGCGGGAACCAGGAAGCACAAACAGCGGTGGAACTTTGGTGCCATCTGCGCAGACACATGCCACAATCGTAACATGTGCTGATGCCGACGCCTCTTCTGCGTACACCTTGGCTGAGTTGCGATGCACAACCACCTTCCTTGACACCTTGTTTGGACTGAAGCTGGTCTCATCCATGTTGTACACGCGCGAGGGTTC